>NC_090654.1:230175115-230420115 GCF_040937935.1 Hyperolius riggenbachi | reverse complement strand
CCTCCTTCCCTATACAGAGTCCTGATAAGAGTGTTAGTGAGAGGATACTCACCCAGCTCTATGCATACCACTGAGAGATGAGATCTCCCTTCAGTCAGGGGCACCTCTAGCTACTTAATACTGAGGTTCCTCTAGCTACCTAATACTTGGAAGGACCCCTTGCTACGTAATTTTGAGGGTACTTCTGTCTACCTAATACTAAGGGGCACCTGTAACTACTTATGACATGTAAGGGAGAAGTAATAGCTGGGCCAGCCAGCACACTTGCAGTTCAGTTCGGCACGGATTTGTAGGTTCATGGAGGGTGAAGTCCAGGGTGAGGGTGTGTGTGTGTGTGTGTGTGTGTGTGTGTGTACACACACACACATACACACTTCAATGCAAGTAATGGTTTATTTATTTAACACTTTTGTTCACATATTTAGGCAATCAAAATGTTCAGAAAATAATTTTAAAAATATATAAGTCATCATTAAAGTTTGTCTGATTCATAAAGGATACCCTAGTCGTAACAAAGGTGTCCCCTGGGACTTCTTACAGCTCTCGCAGTCTTGTAGGTCACAGTCCTCCCAGTCTACTTCCCCGATCTGCTGTACCAATCAACATCTTATCTTAGTTGCACACTACTGCGTATGCGCTGACCTGGTGGCGAACCTCCTTGACTGCTCTTTTAGCCAAGCGTTTTCTGCACATGTGCAGTTGGTTAAAGACATGCGCAGAATGCTCTCGGCGAGGGACCCATGATCAAGGAGGTGCACCACTGGGTCAGCATGTGCAGAAGTACGCACCTTAGTCAAGTTGCAGACTTTACCTGGATGCACAGTAGATCATGAAAAGGGACCGAAAGAACTCGAGGGTCCTACAAGACTTTAGGGACTGGAAGAAGCCCCAAGTAAGTAAAATGGGAAACTTAATTATGACTCTGGTATCCTTTAAAGGGAACCTTAACTGAACGGAGGGGGTAAAGAGTTTCACTTACCTGGGGCTATTACCAGCCCCCTGCAGCAGTCCTGTGCCCTCGGAGCCGCTCTGGAATCCTCCGGTCCCCCGCTGTCACTTAGTGTAGTTTTTGACGACTCATTAGTCGGCCGGCCGCCTTGTGTATTATTGGACGCATTCCCTACTGCAATTAGTGCTGTTGCTGACCGCAACGCGTACAGAAATATGCGCTGCCACATTCCGCACGCGTAGATATGTGGCAACGCGTATCTTTGTACGTATTGCGGTCCGCAACAGCGCTAATTGCAGTAGGGAATGCGTCCAAAAATATGCATGGCAGCCGCCCGACTGGTGAGTCGTCAAAAACGAAACTAAGTGACAGCGGGGGAATGGAGGATTCCAGAGCGGCTCCGAGGTAACAGGACTGCTGCAGGGGGCTGGTAATAGCCCCAGGCAAGTGAAACTCTTTACCCCCCCCGTTCAGTTAAGGTTCCCTTTAAGGTGTTCATATTTGACACATTAGGAAAGACATATTTGATGAGCAATATAGTGCAAGGTTACTGCTAAGCTTTCCCATACCTGGTGCTATCCACAACATCTTTTCTCAGTTGCTGCAGATACTCCCTGCGACGGCTGGGGAGTTCAGACTCCTTCAGTGATGACAGCGATATCTGTGAGGCACTGAGTTGTTTCTGGGGGCTGAGGCTCCGGCTCCTTCTAAAATTCTGCAGCCTCTCTTCTCTTTCCTTGCGTAAATTTTCTATCACTTTCATGTGCCTGAAGGAAAAATACAAATTGTCAGACTCTCCAAAAGGCACCCAGGCTACAATTAAAAAGCCAAACTTCATACATAACTTTTATGAACCAGTTAGGAAGTTTAGGTAAAACCTCTGTATGCTTAATAAAAGTAGACCGCCTAATGTGTTTTACTCAGTTTCATTTTGGGCATTTTAATTATCCTGAACATAAAGGCGCTCATACTGGATTGTCCTAGTGGTTTGGCACATTTTCATGTACTGAACTGAAGAAGCAAGCTAACCCCACCAAGCGTGTTTCCTCCTTTTATATGCTAATAAAATTCCGTCCAAGATGTCATAGGCCATTCTTCTGACAGGCAAGTCATCCACTACCACTCTCTTGTTTTAACAGTTTTGTTTAACCAATTTTATTATTCCTGGGCATCTTTGGCTAATAACAGTCTCCCCTACAACCAGGTTGTAGTGTTATGCTCCTATAAAACCCTCAGATCAAGTGAAGGAAAACATTATGGAATTACTGTAGGTTGAGGAAAATATTATGCAAAAAAAAACCCCCCAAAAAAACAACAAAACAAAAAAAAAAGAAAAAACAAAACAGAATTACTACTTAGCTGCACCTTCCAGAATTCCATCACATTATCTACTTGTAGCTCTTGCCAATATTGACGTGAAAGTGCATAAGTCTAGTTAACCACTTAAGGACCGCAGGATTTTCGGCTGATCTGTTCTGCGTGGGCTCTTTAGCCCCCAGCACAGATCATGTTTGCTGAAGGCGATCAGACTCCTCCCCCCCCTAGGATGGTCTGATCGCCGCCGCTCTGTTGTGCCTTGCGGGGGGGGGGGGGGGGGGGGGGGCTTCTCAAAGCCCCCCTCTGCAGCGCTATTCCGCCCTCCCTCTTCTTCCCTCCTTCCCATGGGTGGTACAGGACAGCGATCTGTCCTGTACCGCCTCTGATAGGCTTCAGCCTATCAGATGCCGGCGATCCCCGGCCAATCAGAGCCCGAGGATCGCTGATCTCCTTTATGGCGCTGCTGCGACAGCAATGCCGTAGGTCAAAAACACAGGGGATTATTTCCCCGTGTGTTTACAATTAGCCTGCGAGCCGCGATCGGTGGTTCGCAGGTTGTTCACGGAGACACCCTCCGTGAACTGACATGGAATGGCTGCTCGAGCGGCCATTTCCATGGAAATCCACTTACGACCAGCCGCCGCCTATCGGCGTTAGGCGGTGTTAAAGAGACACTGAAGCGAAAAAAATATATATGATATAATGAATTGGTTGTGTACTATGAATAATTACTAGAAGATTAGCAGCAAAGAAAATATTCTCATTTTTATTTTCAGGTATATAGTGTTTTTTCTAACATTGCATCATTCTCTAATATGTGCAGATTACACAACACTCAGCATTCAAAATGATTCTTTTAGAGCAGTCTGTGAACTAATGACCTCTCCTCTGGCAGAGGAAAAGACATTTGTTTACTTACAGTTGAGATAATAAAAGTCATTAGACAGCCCTCTCCACGACTTTGAATGTCGTAGAGATTAATGGCTTTTTTGCATAGAGATAACAACTGGAGTTTCTTAACTCTTCCTGTACTGGAAACAATTAGACTGATGTATCTGATCTTAATGTTTTATTTCTTAGCTGTACTACACATACAAATCATAATATCATAATTTTTTTTTCACTTCAGTGTCTCTTTAAGTGGTTAATTACGTCACCTTTACCTTTATATACTGTTCAAAAATATACTTAGATGTTCATTGTTGAAGAGAAACCTTAACCTGTGGTGTAGTTTTTCATAAACCTCTCACAATTCAGCCCGCTATTTGTGCATAGGGAAGGAGTGCCAGAACAACGTGGCAGCCTGCAGTATAACCCAATGTAGTGTTTAACAGAGGAGTGCACTGGGAATGGGGTCATGGAGCAGGCCCCTCACATATAAGATCTTGGAAGATAGGTATTTAGAAGCAATAAGAGGCTCAGATGCAGCTTTCCTATCCTTTCACTTTGTAAACTGTGATGGCTGAAGCCACATTAACATTTCGTGTTGACCCTGCGGTTACTTACGTCAGGAGGGGGAAGCCTCTGTACCCTAAATAGGCTTTCCTCATCCTCCTAATCCAGCACTGGGACTTCTGAAAAAGAGCTTGTCGACAGCTCGCTAAGCTTCCGTTAGAAAAACCAGGACTGGACTGCGTGAGGCATCTATGCAGTAGCACAGACACGATCAGGCTCCGCAATTTCCGCCGGAGCCAGAGTGAGGTGATGCAAGTGCGCATGCGCAGGGAGGCCACTCTTTGGGGGTCCTAGCGCTGGAACAGGCTGACATACAAGGACAGGGGAAGCTTTTTTCTAGGATCTAGAGTCTTCCCCCTCTTAAAGTGACCCAGAGACAAAAAATAATTTAAAAAATGTATACTTACATGGGGCTTCCTCCAGCCCCCTCTACACCAATCGCTCCCTTGAGGTCCTCCACCGCCTCATCGTTATCGCGTCAAAAGCCCCGATAGCTTGGTGAGTGGGGGCACACTGGGCATGCACGGGCCCGGTCATGTGCCCCAGCGTGCTTCCGTGGCAGGGAGCGCTCTGTGCCTGCGCAGTACTACTGAACATGGGGGGTGCGCGCAGCCTGGCCGCGACTGGCCACATTTACGGGGCTGCTGATTGGAGAACAAGGAACTGGAGAAAGATGGCATGGGAGCGATTGGTGCTGAGGGGGCTGGAGGAAGCCCCAGGTAGGTATACATTTTTTTATTATTGTTCATCTCTGGTACACTTCAAGGTACCATAATATACATTTTTTCCTAAAAAAAAGTGCCATTGCTTAAACCACTACTGTACCACCAATTAATCCACAGAAGTCAAGCACCTTTGCCTAAACAAAGAAGGTCTAAGTGTATGCCATTTAGCGGATTAGCTTAGGGAGTATTGGATGCTAATTTTTATCGCTGTCATCTGTGTTCCAAAACCACAACATGCACACTAAAAATGCAACATACCATATATACTCGAATACAAGTTGACCTTGTGTATAAGTCAACTCCAATAGTCAACTTTCTTAAGCTGGAATTCAAGTACAAGTCTACCCAGCAATGTTAATGACTGCACTTGGGGTTCAGTAGGGGTTAATGACTACACTGCCTACAGTATTGCAGCCATTAACCCCTCCTGTCCCTTAAGTTGAGCCAATACATCCTCCAGGCCCCCAAGTTCTGCAATTATTCACTCCCTTTTATGCAGCTCAGTATTTTCCCCCGCCCCTTTCCTTGTTAATTGTTGTGGCCAAAACTTTCAGACTTTCTTGTTTTCCTTTCCTCAAAGTATCACTTACCACTGGGTAAATTGCTTCAAATGGGAATGTTACGATTAGTACACACATTACTCAGTGTGCTCAGTGTTGCCAGTGACTTGTGTATAAGTCGACCGCTATACTTTTACGAAGTGAATCAGACCTAAATTTCTAGAATTATACTCGAGTATATACAGTACCAACAACCCTTATTTACAAACTTATTTCAGTGCCTTGCTTTTCAGTATTACATGTCACAAATAATGCATAACACACTTTTCCCCTTACCTTTCATATAGTTGTTTCTTTATAGAGACCGTCTCTTGTCCATCTGGTTTTCCTGTTTGTATAACTCTCAGCAGGGCGTCAGTTTCTCCTATTCCATAACTCAACTTGGCTTCAGCGAGCTGTACAGTTAGTGGTTGAGGATTCATTTCCAAGTGTATTGCTGACATGACTGCCACCCGTTCCCTCTGCAGCCTCTCAATTTCCTGAGACCTAAAATCAAGGTCTACTTGAGATGCATCAGTTTTTGTGAGATTCTGTTTCATAATTAGATCAGGAGAGCTCCTCATCAGTGGTGTGTGTCTTGATGAATTACCCGTGACTCCAGACCAGTTACTAAATTTATTATGCATTGGTAGGTCCTGCAAACTATAATTCTGAGGCTTCTGACTGCCTCCTAAAGAGGGTTCTTGACCTAGCAGAACATCTGTATTGCATTCACTCTCCACAACAGATAGGCTATCTTCTTGTAAATGGAAATCAAAACCACTCATCTGTGAAGCGGAATATAGATTATTTTTTACATAAGAAGTATTTGACCCTATAGTACCACTACAAAGATCATTGTCATCACTACCAAGTTCTTTCCGTATAGCTCTTGTATGGGATTGTCCATGTCTGTTCAGCACAGGATGTGACATCTGAGGAAGGTGTTCAAGTGACTGCAGGCGCTCCCAAGGTGGCACAGCAGAAGATGTATTTCTAGGCATCTTTTTTGGTTGAGAAGTTCTCAAATCATCTTTCCTATTGTGTCTATTTTCAAAGCTTGATATATCTATGTTACTAGTACGTTGGTTCACAAAAGAATATTCATTGTCTCGAAGAATGCAACCTTCACTCATATATCGCTGAACTTCATGTGTTGCCACTCTTTTCTTTGGTGATTCTTGAAGTGAATTGCAACGTAACACTACTAATTTATGTTCTGTGTTTGCCTGATCATAAGAACTTATACTTTCACTGTCAGTTTCTGTTTGAGAGCTGGTCAACTGTTGATCACATTTTCCTCGTTCTTTTCTCTTTCTGTGATGAGGAGCTTTCAGAAGATACTGATTGCTGCTATTACTCTCAGATGTAACATTATGAACAGATTTCTTGCTCGCTTTCAGTGTTAGAATTGGGGATGAGGCTCTATCTACCATTGTGGTGTTTCCTTGGCTAAAAGTACAGTATTTTGAAGACTGAATTACACTGGAAGATGGGCTGTTTGGTATAGAAGAAGAAATCTCATCTGTGCCTTTATTCACAGTAGTTGAAACAGGAGCCCTGTATGGTGAAAAACCTGGGAGAGATCTAGACGACATGTCTTTTGAACCATTTAAAAATGGAGTGGATGTTTGTACCTTTGGCGATCTGACCATCCCTTGCTCTACTTTTTTACAAGACCTGAATTCCTCTAAATTTGGCAGGCTTTGTGTTTTAGCTTTTGGTATGTGGCCACTACTAGAGTCACTTGTTAAACAAGTACTTGGTGGAATATAAGTATCTGCTCCTATAACTTTAACAACCACATTTATTTCTGAAGGATGTTGAAAATTATTACTGTCGGAGCCACAGCTGCGTACACCATTATTGGTAGATGAATCTGTTTGAATACTTTTGTCTTCTGAAGTCTGGGTGGAAGAATCCCTAACCAATTTTTGTACAACTGACTGCGCAATATTTGTCTGCAGTCTGGTGGCATCAAAAGGCATGTTTTCAGAGTTGTGTTGTGACAAATTACCCAAAAGCTCTGAGGTTTCCTGCAACAGCTGTGATAAATGCAAGGACATATTCTGCACGTTGGACCAAGAAACTGGCTTCTGGTGAAGATTCCGATTCCTCATTTGCCTTGATGATGACACATCTGTGTGGCTTCTTTGGTGCCTGCTGTTCCTACGATACTTTGGCTTAGTCTGTGTGCTATAGTCATACGAAATTTTTCGATCAGCTTCATTACAAGTCTCTGATTCTGAAGTGTAGAGAATCATTATTTCATCTAACTGGGAATAGTCTTCAAACTTTACCTGTGATTCAGATCCACCAACAAATTCAGTTTCATTTCTTGTTTGTATAGCAGCAATGTCTCTTAGCAGGTGATCTTGAGAACCGTCCAGTGAATTTAAGTCTGGTCTGGAATAATTTTCTTCAATGCTGCTTATTGTGCTAGATGCTGGTTTCGCATTTGCATAAGAGCTAAGGTGTGAATTAAAAGGTGAATTGTGAGCGTTAAGCCCTTCATCAACACTAGAGCACCTTATTAATTTATCAGTCATGACTTGAAGCTTAGAACACGATATATCACTTGCACTGTTAAATGAACATTTCCTCCATCCAGACTTGGGACCAACCTCCTGCTGCCAGGAGTGAACAAAGGGATTAATGTCACTAGAGAAGAAGTGAAGACTTTCATTGTTCTCTACCAACTCTTCTATTGAGGTTTCTTCATCTTGGGATGACTCTTGAAATAAACTGCTATTGATTTTTGTGAGTGCTTTAATATCATAGTCCTCAGTCTTACGATGGGCACATGCATCACCAATATCATGCGCATCTCCGTAACAGTTTAGAGACTGGTAATGATCACTGAAACAACGGTGTACTTTGCAGTCTGTGTTTGGTGCATAGGTCTGAGATTCCACATGTGAAGTTGCATGTATTTTGCATTGATCCCAGCCACCTGAGCCTGGAATTTGTGGTGGAGTTTCAGCAATAAGGCTGGAAGGTGGCTCAACAGATGAAAGCCCAGGAGACCCCGCAACATTTACATCGACAGGAACTTTGGGAGATGAATAACATAAATGATGGTTATGAATAGAGTGGGAATCTTTTTTATGTGACGGGCAATGTGATAGGTTACCTTCTGAAGAGGCAACCTGGCAAACGTACCTAGGGAGTTTTGTACGAACAGCTTTGTGAATATTAGATTCATTATTGTTTAATACTGACAGATGTTCCAGCGATCCGATTTTTAAACTTGTTACATCACTTGAAACCATAAAAGTAGAGTTTTCGATGTTCTCTTCTCCCGATGACATTTGAAGAGATCTGCTGGACTCTGCACAATCTTCTCCACAATCTGCCATGGCTGCCAAATTCTTGTCTTGAATTCCTTCATTTTCTCTGCCTTTATTTCTCACTTTCACAAATGAATCATTCGTTTCTGCTACATTAGAAACTACATTATTTAAACCAACAGTGGCCAGCACACTTGAAGAGGGAAGTGGACTTTTGTCTGTAGATAATTCATCAACTGGTAAATGGTTAGCAAGTGTAGAAATAGTTGAAGTATAAGCAGGTATAGGACTACAAGTAGCAGGTTCAGGATTATGTGAAGAGAAATCTACAATTTTGTCTTCTAGGTAATCCATTGGCAAAGAATAGTCAAGATTTTCCATATTTTCAGTGGGTCGTTTGCTTGCTTTCTGTTGTACCAACACGCTTTCATCCTGAGTTTTGTTACTAGAAATGAAGTATTTTCTTTGGTTGCTCCCACTCCCACTATTACAGTGCATTTGTTCACTTTCCTCCATAAAACCTTCCTGAAATGGTCTCTGTCTGCCAGTCGTGCTGCAGGAGCAATCCTCTCCATTCAACTCTAAAGACAAACAGCCAGCTTGGCGAAAGGCATCCATTATCTTGGGTGTTAACATACAACTTTCAGGTGTATCCTCATTGTTCTTTACAGAATGTCCTGCTCCATCAGGAATATCATGTGGCGATTTCCGATCCTGCAGACTAAACATTTTCCCATCTTCATAATTTACGATTTTGGAAGAACTCAACTGTGCGGGTGCTGGTTCAGAAATGTTTACAAAACCTTCTGTATAATCATGTGCGTTTACGACCTTAGCCTTGACCTGTTTTGGTTCAGAGAAATGTTTATTTTCCATTACAGCTTCATAATATGGAAGGATCAGATGTGAGCTCACAATATCAGATGCTCCTGTTTCATTAACACAGTCAGAGTTCTCTTGTTCGATACATGCATCTTTAAATGAAAAGTCAGTACAATTAAATGTATCTTCATTGCATTCAGTCAGACAGCCTCTGAAAGGTTTGTGGAACCTGATCTCTGAAGTAGCAGAATCCCATGTGGTTTTCATAGGACTGTCACCGGTAGCCTTTGAAGAACCTGGTTCACCAGCATCTTTATCACTGCAGATTTTCTCTGAGTCATTTTGGTTTATCTGTTCATTAAATGAATTTTCAGTTTTAGGAGACACAGATTTTACTCTTCCTTCCTTCAAGGTCTGTAGCTCTGAAATATCAGATTCATGACATTGGTTTTCTACTTCTTCACAGTGTTCTTCTGTGTTACACAGCCCTGGATTTATGTTGGTTGTTATGATCCCTGAGACAATGGTGCCTGGACTGTTATTCCCACTTCGACTGTTTAATTCATTTTGCAGAGCTGGTGTGCCTACTTGGATTGCTTGCACAGGTATAGATAAGTTTTCCAAAGGTGCAGAACATGGTTTACAAATATTTGCATCATGTGAACAGCCAAGGGGGCTGGAAGAATAAAGTGGTGTTTGGGGTTTTGCCTTTAATATAATCACCTGCTGAGAGTCTGACAATTTCTGAATGCAACATAGTCCTTCTGCCAGCTGTATAGAGGAGGATTCCACACATGAAGATTGGGAATCAGATGTTCCCTGTTCTGGTATCGTGTTTTTCTCTTTGTGGGAATTTTCATCTGACACATTGCCTGATAAATTACATGTTTCGACACATTTCACACAATAGAGACTATGCTGCGGACCTGTGGAATCTTCAGAAGAACCTAGTGACTCTCTGAGATCATAACTCTCTACACCACTGGTTTTACTTGGAAATCCAAGCTTTGATACACAGTCTGGAGAGACACTTCGTTTTACTGAGCTAGTTACTTCATTGTTCTGAATAGGAGGAGAAATTATGGTATCAGCTGTTTTTACCTCATGAATTTTGTTGGAAAGTGTAAGCAATGCTGAAGTTCCTGTATGGTTAAACAAAATATCTTGTTTACTAAAACATTCAATCACTCCACTTCCTTCTTCACGTTCAGGGTTGTTGTACTCGATGACTGTTAGATCAGGTGGTAGAACCTTTCCTGACTGTGTGTGTTCGTCAGACAGACAGTTGGCCATCTTGTTAACTGGTGGATACTTGACTTCCATTACTGTTTCTGATGATGTATTGGAAAGCAAGGATGGTGGTCCACTACCATACACATAAGTGTCCATATTACTTTTACCAGGCCCAGTCTCCATTGTGGAACCTAATGAACTCTCTCTGGAAAGCTTTCCATGCTCTTCAGAATGGCAACTGTAGGTATTTGGTTGCTCTGCCGTTACCATTTTACTCTGCTCAGTAGATACCTCATGCCTTTTGTGTTCCATGTCTAATGGTGCGTTATTATCCAACATGAATGTGGTACCAACCTTAGTATTATCAGCAGCTACAATTTCAGTAAGATCAGCTACGTTATTTTCATAGATGTCTTCTTCAAACAGTTGGCATTGCCTTGTTTCCAGTTTGTTAACATTGTCAATTTTATCTAGCCCTACAGCATATATTGTGTACTGAGGCATCAGTCTGGCAGTCTCAAAAACACTATGAACTTGATCATCTGCTTTTAAGAAATGTGTATCCTTATCGATGCTTTCCTGGTTTTGATCACTCTGCAAAGTAGTAGGAAGGAAGGGTCCAAAGCCAGAGTGTCCCAGACAATTATCAGTGATAATGTGTATTTCGTTATTTAGGTAGTCCATCTGCACATATGCAGACCTCGCTTGTGTAACATTTTCATTTTGATCAAAATACTTTGTGGTGGTGTTATTTAAACTGTCCATTTTACCATCTTCTGTGGATAAAGCAAACCCATCTCTAAATGTAAATGTTTCATTTTGATCAGAAGTTGAAATGTCAGAAAGAATCTCGTTAGAGCAGTGTTGTTGGTGTCTTTTTTGCATGCCCAGTTCAGACGTTTGTAGAGGTGGTTTGCTGATAGTATTGATAGATGTATTTAAATTTAAAATATTAAGTGGTGTAGTAACATTTTTATTGTATCCTGTTACAACTTGTTCTGTGTCATTTTTCATTTTAGTGCCCAATTTTTTTGCTTCCCTAAAAGGCACTCCATTAAGATTTACGTCCTGCGATTTCGAAAACTTCATATGGTCATCTGGGATGGCATGACTATGGTCTTTTACAGACATTTTTAGCTCCCCCTCATTACAGTTTTTCGCCAAAAATTTGACATTTTTATGGACTTGTTTATCTGCATTTGGATCCCCTAATGGCTGTGATTTTCGATCATCGGTTTCACCAGACACCTTCAAAGAGGTAAACTGTTTGTCTTCGTTTGCAACGGATGTTGGACGACTTTCAATACCTTCCATCAAACTGACTGACAGAACTGAAACATTTTCTGATTTTCCACATTTATTTGAACATTTATTTGAACAATCATCAACAGTACATTCTTGATCAGGCTCTTTACTTTCAAAACATTTTGCCTTAATAGGAGAAGTGTTTGCTTTAACATGACAAGCATAAAGTTCTTTGTTAAGTTGTTCTGGACCTGGAAAATATTGAGCATCTATTTCTTTAAGTATGCCAGTAGCGACTTGAGGTTTAATTTTTGCAACATTATTCTTAATACACAACTCCTTCCCTTCTTCTGTTAAATGGGCATTAGTTTTAGCAGTACTCTGTGGTCCAGGGACAAGAAGAGAAAACTCCTCATGCATAGTATTCTCAGTGGGTTCCACAGTATACTTTTCACTTGGTAAACCTGGCAAACTTGCACTATGAAGGACAAATGAACTTTGGTGACTTTGATGTGATTTTACATCAGAAATATTTGAATAGTTTTCAGTACTAAGTGTTTTTCCAGCTGAAGAATTATCACTGTAGCCTGTGGTAGCATCCTTATTTAACTTAAGATAAAATGAGGCACTTCTTTCCATAGGAATACTTTCTGACATTGGGTTATCAACACCCTTCTGTTGGTTGTCATCTATGATTAAACTCCTAGGGCTCTGAATCTTCCAGAAGATCTCTGCTGGTAGTTCATCAGATGAATCGGCATCTGGTACTTCATCAGCATCAGCCAAACTGTCCAGAGAAAAACTTTTTGAGACACCGGTGGTGACTGATCCAGCTGCAACCAAAGGAAAGGAGTTGTGATCTTCTGTAAAGGATTTAGAAGGGCTTGAGGGAGTCCCAATGGTCTTGTATCGGTTATATTTTCTTTTATTTGTTCTCTCTTTTCCTTCTCTGTCCACCAGAGAGTCTTGTGACATCTGGCTGTCCTCACTGTCTGAATCCCTCCTGCCAGATTTTTGTCTCTCTCTTTCTTCCTGTCTGAGTTGTTCATTTAAGGCACTGGCATATGCAGAAGATAAAGAGTCTATGGAATAGTAACTTTCACCGTCAGATGAGTCACTATTGGCATCCTCTTTCCAGTGTTCCAGTGCTTGTATATTAGACTTGAAAAGTCCTCTGTTGAGTCTTTCTGTGCTCATCCACTTTTTGTCAGTTACACTGCGATGGTCACGGTGGTGGCTAAACTTAGAGATGTTATCAACAGATGTTGAAATCTTACTGGTTCCATCGCTTTGCTTTGTTTGAGTATTTGACGTAGTAAAATTCCTTCTCGTTTTCACAGTGGACGATTCTTTAGGAGGAATCTTTCCCTGGCCAGGAGTTCTTGAAATAGTCTTGGAATTTTTATCTGATGGAGATTTTACTCCATCATTCTTTAGGACTGGTTTGATCTTTTCTGACACAGTGTTCTTTCTGGGTATTGCAACTGCTGTTTGGGAAAGACTTTTTGTTGCTTTTAGCTTTGTGTCCTTAGTTCCTGTGTTTATTGTTGCTCGTACGTTTTTTTTCTTTGGTGGCTCGGTAGGGAAGGTTTTGTAAGATCCTTTTGATCTGCCAGTAGCTTTATCCATTTTTGGTCGTTTCTTGCTCATTTGTGGATCACTTACAAAAATATTACAACCTGCACTGCCCTGATTTTTATTGCAGTCTATGGATCTCTTCTCCAACACAGGATTTGCAGTATCAGGTGGTGTAATGACCAAATCCCGGGTAGGCAAGGCTTTCAGAAGGCAATCTATGGACACAGCTCGCAGAGGTTTCTTCGTTATACTAGTCTTGGGTTTATGCACCAGCTCAGATTTACATTCTCTTTTCAAAAGAGCACTAAAAGGAAACAAGACAAAAATTACTCCATTTACTTAGCTAATAACTTTAAACATACAACAAAATATACAATGTAGATCTATATACAATGATAAATTAAATTGCTGATAAATGGATAAATAATGTAATTAAAGCATTATTTCAGCCTGCCCAGTTTTTATGCATTGATATTAAAGCAAACCCAAGCCAAAGCTCGGGTTCAAAAACAGATACCATGAAGAGAGGGAAGCCTCAGGATCTTATTGAGGCTTCCCTCGGTGGTCTGGTGTCCTCCATTGGCGAGTGTGGCCCCCTCTGCATCGTGGCTGTGCGGCTTCTCTTCCGCATTCATGGCCACACATTAGAAGCTTGAGCCCGCCCACGCATGCGCAGTAGCACAGAGCCCACGGCTCCGGCTTTCTGCACATGCGCGGGCTGGCTCAGTCGGCTACTGTGTGGCCATGAATGCGGAAGAGGAGCCGTGCGGCCCTGATATAATTAGCGACAATGCCTTGTCGCTATTCCGGGGCACGGTCAGTGATGGGGGACAGCAGACCACAAAGGGAAGCCATAATAGGATTCTGAGGCTTCACTCTCTTTAGGTAAGTATATGATTTTGTGTAACCAAGCTTCGGCTCGGATACACTTTAAAGTTGTTTAATTAGCAAATGAGCAAAACTTTAAAAAAACAAAACTGCATGTGTACTTTGCAAAAATTAAAACGAAAGTACCTCTCTGGCTCCTTGCCAGGAGAGTGGGAGGTCCCTTCTTGGCATAAAGCAGATCACATGATCCAGCCCACCTTTAACCAATAACCTTTAGTATAGAAAAGTGCAACATTATAAAAAAAAAAAAAAAAAAAAAAAAAAATAGATGTGCTGCCTGCCATGCATGCCATAAAAAGTCATTTCTCTGACTCAAATTACCACCGAGATTCTTTTCACTTTAGGAATGCTCAATCATCTTAAAGGAATACTATCGATACCCAAGTGTTCTAAAATGACAGTGTGCAAATAATGTCTAAGTAGCTGTGTAAACATTTTCCTACTTTTCATGTTAATAATTCACAGCTTTTGCCTCTGATATTTGAGGGTAGGATTTAGCTATATTGGGACAAATCAATTGCAGAAGGGGTGTCTGCTTTAATGCACAGCCAGAGTTGCATATCAGACTACAGAAAGCAAATATCAAACTCTGAAAGCAAAAACAGTATGAAAAGCTGTGACAATTAGTTACATTTCCTCTGCTCTCTTCAGACACGTCAGTCAGAAACACAGGACACAGGATCTGCAGCTGTTGGGAGCTCTCTTCTCTGTCACACACAGAGCTACACATAGAGTTAACTGATCAAGTGTGAGGGGAATTTCCCTTCTCCTCATGGCTCAGTCAGCTGTCAGTTTTGCCTCAGTAAAGTTTGAAAGTATTTTGCTAACAGTAAACAAAGAAGTTGCTACTAAAATGTAAACACCAGTACTTAGCAGCACTTCCCAAACAATTCCTGTGTCAATTGAAAAAAATATGTGAATCGATAGTATTCCTTTAAAAACGTAAGCTCCAAGCTGTGCTCCATTAAGATTGACACTATATAATAGATTTTCGATTGATAGGTCTATGTACCGCTGCTTTAACCGAATAACGCAGTCAGAACTTGACTCGCCTGTCTGTCAGCCAATAGTGGTTAGAAATGGACTAGATAGGAAGTCATTACTCTGGCAATGTCCAAGCCGGGACACCACTAAAAATTAAGAATTGTATCTTTATCTATACACTATGATTATGCTGTTTTCAACTATAGGTTTACCTTAAATTCAGATGCATTCACCATGTGTGACAATCTCTTACATAACTTGTTACAGTTCCTCAGTTACTGCTTTTACATCTTTCAATAAAAATGTATTGTTGAAAAAAAAAAAAGAGAGACATTTCTCAATGTAATGATCTTTTATTTAAAGCAAACCTGGAGTGAAATTGAACTTATGAGATAAAATGATGGCTTTTGTAGCAATAATCCTACATAGAACTGCTAGGGAGTTCTATATTCTTTTTTTATTTTGTTGTTGTGAGAGTTGAAGAACTAGGTTTGATGTTTGAACCAGGTAGCTTACAATTAAAAAAAAAAAACAGGTTGAGGTCAGATTTTACAATAGGCAAACCATGATTAAATATTTTTTGAATGAATATTGTAAAAATAAGTAATTTTATTCATTAAGTTATATACAGTTCCTCTTTAAAGGACAACTGTAGTGAGAGGCAAATGGAGGCTGCCATGTTTATTTAATTTTAAGCAATACAAGTTGCCTGCCAGTTCTACTGATCTCTTTGGCTGCAGTAGTGTCTGAAACGCACACCTGAAAGACGCATGAGCTAATCTTGTCAGATTTTTGTCAGAAAATGTTTTAAAGTATTATAGGCAGTATATCAGCAGGGCAACCAGGTAATGTGCATTATTAAAAAGGAAATAAATATGGCCGCCTCTATAGCCCTCTCGCTTCAGTTGTCCTTTAAATGCTTTATTACACACTAAGCAGGGATGAGCTAGGCAGGAACTGATGATGAGATGATGAAGAGTTGTACCAATGGACACAAAGAGTTATTCTCTCTTGGTAGCTGTGCAGAGGAAGTGGTAGAAGGGTCAACTCACAGGAACTCCCCTATAACTACCTAATGTGGGTCCTAATGGAATAGATTAGGATTTAGGACAGTTCACAGAGTGCTAAGCAAGCTGCATCTGACATTCACACAAGAGTACTGCACGGGTACTGTACAGCCGCACTGATGGTAGAGGAGGTGTACGGCTTACTAGTGGGAGGACAGGGCATGCTGAGGGAAGGCTCAATAGGATCCTGAGGCTTCCCTCTCTATAGGCAATTATTTCTTTTAAAGGGATCCAAGCAGCTTTTTTTCCTGCATTTTGTCCTGGTATCTAATAGCAGTAGGAGCCGCTCCCCCCCCCCCTCCCCCCCTTCCCTCTGCCCTTATCCAGAGGGAAGGTGTGAAGGTAATCAAGTGTGACTTCTCTAAACTGTTTTAAGTACAGTTTGCCATCTCCCCACCCCCATTCTTATGAAAGCCTTTGTTTGTTCATTGCTATTGCTAATTACAGCAGTCAATATCTGTCTATTTCTGGGGACAGCAGTCCAAAGAAGTAGGGTAATAAAAGCCTCTAAAAAACATTTAAATGCAAAAAGAATAAGATGTAGAATGGAAGTTTTTTTTTCTCTTTTTAATGGGCCACACTGTCAGCTTGCATTTTTAATGTGCTTTTGAGTTGCCCTAGGGGCTAAAAATGTTGTTCAGTTCCCTTTAACAGTATCAAACTGAGAATTGTCCCACACAATAGGATGCCTGTACACACATTCTGCCTCTCCTCCTCCTCTTTCTTTTTAGCAGAGTGGAGGAATCCTCACAAGCTCCAGACAAACCCAACTATCAGCTCAATCATTCAGAGCTCCACGCAGATGCACAGCCAGGCTCCACCCCTCTCCAACAGTGGGATATTAAGTATTTTCCCCAACCTATGATTTTGTGAGGGTTTTGTTTTTTTCCCTCTCATATGCTCTTAAGCGAGGAGGCTTTATCAGGACAATATCACTAAGATATTCTTAATTGCAACACTTTAAAGGTAAGAAGTATGAATAATAGTGAGTTGGGTCATATTTTGGGCATCAATATACTTGTGTATCCTCAGGCTGGTTTCACACTGCATATTGGCGATGCGGTGCAGCAGCTGCACCGCAAGAAATAGGCCTTCAGGGAATGCCGCATCACTATGCAGTCTTCCCTGTGTGGCATTCGGCCAAGCAGGAAGTGATGCTCATTTCCTGCCAGCCAAGCGATTACGTGTGCAAAAGTGTACCACAAAAAAATAAGCTTCCGCACATGCGCAACACGTAAAACCTGCGGCGGGTCTTTACACGCATCGCTGTAGACTTACATAATTTCCGGTCCAACGCAGAGAGACGCAAGTACACATGGTAACGTAGTTTTGGAAGCGCTTCAGATTGGGGACTTCTGATGCAGCACAAAGCAGGTAATGTGATTTCTCGCATAGGTTTACAATGGAGTGCATTAGCAGTGCGTCAATTTGATGCACCGCCCCAGAGTAAAACGGCCCTCAGGCTACAGAAGCAGCCCAAAAGTGACATTAGGAGTGTGAATGAGTGCTTATGAACAGAATTTGACGTACGTACTATACAGCTCCTTTCAGCATCTAGCAAGTGGCAAATCACAGGTAGCTGGTCAGTTCTTACCTGTATGTAGGAAGCGTCTGTGCAGTAAAAGGCAATGAGCGTCGCCTGCAGTATGAGAGCAGAGAAGGAGAAGATTTAGTTCTTTCAAGTATCGTGGAAATCACACAAGGTTCTTGCACTTTAGGAACATGTAGATAAGTCGGCTTCAGTGCATCCTCACTAATCCAGCATGCTGCCTGCAGCTGCTGGAGAGTCTTTTTAGCCTCGAAGAGTTTTTGCTTTTTTACAATCCTTTCAAGTTGAAATTTAACCCTTTTCTTCTTGATATTCCTCTCGGCCCTCCGTAGGGAGCATTTGCGTAGCAGTTCCAGCTGCACTAGCTGCTTCCTCTCCAGTTCCTCCGGGTACGGCTGGATTTCAGTTTGTACGCAGTTCTGTACCTCAACTTCAGCATAGGTCTTGACCTCAGTTTGAACTGCAGATTCTTTTCTTTCCTGGCAGACTACAGTTAGACGCTGTTGCTCTTTCACAAGCCACTGCTGGTCTGAAATCACAGAGAAAGCAAGCACGGTTAGGATTTCTTATGCATGGCAAACCTACCGGTAGTTAAGTTTAGAATAAGAATAAGGGCCTATTTCCACTACATGTGGATTCTGGATGCAGTAAACTGACTCCAATGAATGCCTATGGGCCTGTTTCAATAAAACGTGATATTTCTGATGCAGATTTCCCATAGGCAATCATTGGACTCTGCATCCAGAATCCGCGTGTAATGGAAACAGGCCCAAGGCCTAATTCACATTACCAACGCAGGTGAACGTGTTGCACTGCAGTGGGTTGCCATGTCATGTGATTTTTGGAATCATACACCATAGAAGAAACTGCAGGAAATGCCACCTATTTAAATTCAAATACATCCGGCATTGTATTTAAATTCGAAATACAATAACATGTACCTTTAAAATGCCTAAACATGTGTCTTTTGGTTTGGTGACTTACTGATAGACACTGGGCAGGAAATGTTTCAGGCACCACTATGTCCCTCCTCAAGCCAAGAGAGTGTGCTGAGTTTAGTCTTTTTTTTTTACTGTGATTGCAAGTGCTGATAATATCTAAATGTGCCATACAGGATGACATGTCACACTTTCTATAAAGCACTTAGTACAAAGAACTGTGTTTAAAGAGAAACTAAGACGTTGGAAACCTTTAAAAGAAAAACATACTACCAGATCAGGGGGGCTAGCTGAATCAGGCAGAGTCGCTTATGGCCGGCTCCTGCATCCTTTTTTAAAAGATTTTAATTTTGTTAAACTAAAATGGACGCAACCCCAAGGTCACAGCACGCTCCGAAGCACCGTGCATAAGAGCAGGCTCGGACTGAGCCACCGAACCACCGATGGTCCCAACGCTGGGCCCCGACTGCCCGCCTCCTGGGGGGCCCAGAGCTAAGAGGGAGGGGGGCACAGCTTGTAAGGGGGGAAATTGGGCACAGAGTGGTGGGGAGGGGGGGGGGGAAGCCTCCCCCCCCCCTCCCTCACCTAGGGGCCCCTCCTTCCGCGCACCCCCCTCCTCCAGAAGTGCAGCCAGCAGCGAGCGGAGAATAGCTACAGAGCTTCAGATGATGCTATCTCTGCTCCGCATGCCGCTGCCCTGCTGGTCTCTGTCTCCTACAGTAACGATGTCCAATCACGCTCTCGCAGTACTTCCTGCGAGAGCGCGATTGGACAGCGTCACTACAGGAGACAGAGACCAGCGGCAGCAAGGCAGCAGCAGCGGCATGCGGAGGAGCGGAGATAGCATCATCTGAAGCTCGGTAAGCTATTCTCCGCTCGCTGCACTTCTGGAGGAGGGGGGTGCGCGGAAGGGGGGGGCCCCCTAGGTGAGGGAGGGGGGGGGCTTCCCCACTGATCTGTGCCCGCTGACCCCCCTTCCAAGCTGGGGGGGACTTGCATTTTGTGGGGGTATCTGCCACCAACCTGATTGCATTGTGTGGGGGTATCTGCCGCCAACCTGATTGCATTGTGTGGTGTTATCTGCCGCCAACCTGATTGCATTGTGTGGGGGTATCTGCCGCCAACCTGATTGCATTGTGTGGGGGTATCTGCCGCCAACCTGATTGCATTGTGTGGGGGTATCTGCCGCCAACCTGATTGCATTGTGTGCGGGTATCTGCCGCCAACCTGATTGCATTGTGTGGGGGTATCTGCCGCCAACCTGATTGCATTGTGTGGGGGTATCTGCAGCCAACCTGATTGCATTGTGTGGGGGTATCTGCAGCCAACCTGTTTGCATTTTGTGGGGGTATCTGCAGCCAAAGTGTTTGCATTTTGTGGGGGTATCTGCAGCTAACCTGATTGCATTTTGTGAGGGCATCTGTCGGCAACCTGATTGCATTGTGTGGGGGTATCTGCAGCCAACCTGATTGCATTGTGTGGGGGTATCTGCAGCCAACCGGATTGCATTGTGTGGGGGTATCTGCAGCCAACCTGATTGCATTGTGTGGGGGTATCTGCAGCCAACCTGTTAGCATTTTGTGGGGGTATCTGCAGCCAACCTGTTTGCATTTTGTGGGGGTATCTGCAGCCAAAGTGTTTGCATTTTGTGGGGGTATCTGCAGCCAACCTGATTTCATTTTGTGGGGGCATCTGCCGTCAACCTGATTGCATTTTGTGAGGGCATCTGTCAGCAACCTGATTGCATTGTGTGGGGGTATCTGCAGCCAACCTGATTGCATTGTGTGGGGGTATCTGCAGCCAACTTGATTGCATTGTGTGGGGGTATCTGCAGCCAACCTGATTGCATTGTGTGGGGGTATCTGCAGCCAACCTGATTGCATTGTGTGGGGGTATCTGCAGCCAACTTGATTGCATTGTGTGGGGGTATCTGCAGCCAACCTGATTGCATTGTGTGGGGGTATCTGCAGCCAACCTGATTGCATTGTGTGGGGGTATCTGCAGCCAACCTGATTGCATTGTGTGGGGGTATCTGCAGCCAACCTGATTGCATTGTGTGGGGGTATCTGCAGCCAACCTGATTTCATTTTGTGGGGGCATCTGCCGTCAACCTGATTGCATTTTGTGAGGGCATCTGTCAGCAACCTGATTGCATTGTGTGGGGGTATCTGCCGCCAACCTGATTGCATTGTGTGGGGGTATCTGCCGCCAACCTGATTGCATTGTGTGGGGGTATCTGCCGCCAACCTGATTGCATTGTGTGGGGGTATCTGCAGCCAACCTGATTGCATTGTGTGGGGGTATCTGCCGCCAACCTGATTGTATTGTGTGGGGGTATCTGCCGCCAACCTGATTGTATTGTGTGGGGGTATCTGCAGCCAACCTGTTTGCATTGTGTGGGGGTATCTGCAGCCAAAGTGTTTGCATTTTGTGGGGGTATCTGCAGCCAACCTGTTTGCATTGTGTGGGGGCATCTGCAGGTAACCTGTTTGCATTTTGTGGAGGTATCTGCAGCCAAAGTGTTTGCATTTTGTGGGGGGTATCTGCAGCCAACCTGATTGCATTTTGTGGGGGCATCTGCCGTCAACCTGATTGCATTTTGTGAGGGCATCTGTCGGCAACCTGATTGCATTTTGTGGGGGTATCTGCTGCCATTTGACTACTTTATGAATTATCATGAGGCATGTAAGTACTTGAATATTTTATCTAAAATGTATCTGGTCAGACCTAATCTCTGAATAACACCGCTACTTATTTTGTGTTTTGTATTTATGTTTTTTTAAGTCTGCCCATGACTCATCATGACCACGCCGATGTTCCAGTGCGTGGTGACACCCATTTAGTTTCGCTTTGCATGTAGACATATCCCTATTGGAGACTGTCCTCAGAATTGATCAAAATCTATTCCCTACCATAAAGGCATGCACAATTTCTAGAGTACATGTGTATGTGAGCCCAAAATGGGGGGGGGGGGGGGGCGGGCCCCAGGCTGAAACTTCCTTGGTGGGCCCTTGGTGTCCCAGTCCGACCCTGCATAAGAGGACCTGAGCTATACACATGCTCACATAGTCCTCTCAGGTCAGGGGAGGAAAGATTCAAGCGGAGAAGGGGCATTTTGGAGGCTGAAAAGGGTTTGTTTAGATATGCCCTTCCAGTTAAGGATGGCCTCTCTTGCTTCTCATTGCTGACAGGCTGCTTGTTGGGATTTCTTGGAGGGGGGTTGCTGCAGTGACCAGGGGGAACAGAGAGCGGTGCAGAGGGGAGACAGAGGTATGCCTTTGTGCAGAGTACACGCCTCTGTGTCCCATTTTTGTCTAGCCTTGGGTACACGAAGATACCTAAGGAAAACATTCCCTGTGCAGAGGACAGCATACTGAATACTCACCTTTGCTTCAGCCCCTCTTCTCACCAAGCCTCTTTTCTAAGAATGGAAGCCCCTCTGCTGCTGATCAGTAAAGTATTAGGCTGCTACTGATGCTTGCCACATATGTTTTAACCTATTAGCAGCCACATATAGAAAAGCTATGCGTGTGCTGCAGGGCCAATTTTTTTTTCTTGCTCCTGGGGAAGTGTGCCTTCCCCAGCCTGGCTGGGAGCTTTCATATTTACCTGTTCCGGGCGGCTGGATTGGCTTCTCCTCTCCTCCACCGGCGGCGCTGCAATGCTGAAATCCTCTTAAAAGTCCTGATCACGTGATAGGACATGTGATCGTAACCCAGGGGATGAGGTCAGCGTTGCAGCGCTGCCTGGTGGCGGAAGAGGGGTGAAGGAGAAATCTCTAGTGTTCAAGAGGGGGGCTGGTGTTAGGATAGAGTTAGAGTAAAATATCAGTAAGGATTACCAATATTTTACTATGGCAATTAAAGTGACTCCGAATCGGAAAAAAAGAAAAACTTATGATATAATGAATTGTATAAGTAGTATAGGTAATTAATAGAACATTAGTAGCAAAGAAAAAAGTCATTTTTTATTTTCAGTTATATAGCTTTTTTTCTATAACATCATTCTCTAATATTTGCAGTTTATAAATTACGGTACACTGTATTTTAAACGGTTAAACAGATCACAAACAAACAAGAAACTGTGAGAGACAGGTAGAGACAAATGCTTCAGAAAACAGGACTGTAGGCAACCCAATTTGGATCGGACAGAGAAGCTCTTTACCATAAACAGCAACTGAAGTTTCTTAACTCTTCCTGTACTGGAAAAAAATGTGAGACTCATATCTGTGCTATTAATGTTCTATTTCTTAGCTGTACTACACATACAAATCATATTATCATACGTTTATTTTCACTTCAGATTCCCTTTTAACTAGTAGAATATCTGTAATTTACCGATATTCTACTAACAGCTATCTCCGGCCCCTCTTTCCAGGCACACATTTTGCTACTTTTGGGTAATAATCACCTAGTGTCTCTGGGAACCTTTGATGCACATTTCTCCATGTAATAAGCACTTCAAAGTCTGCAGCAGTCTTACTTAATATTCCAGCGCACAAAATCTTGTCTAGAAAGACTGTTTAAATATTTATTGGAAGAGGGGAAACGCAGTGCTGCTATAATGTGTTATTGTCAAGTCATTAATATGAGTCTGGCTGTTTTTTTTCCATAAGAAAGTGTGCTCTGAAGGTCCAGTCCTCCCACAAGTGCGATGCACAGCTGTTTAAAGGAACTAACTGTTTCTTAGATTTCTTCTGGACTTCAGTGCTGCAATCTTTCCATTAATGTTCCTCACACTGAGGTCTCCTAACTCCTGATGCTTAATGTTTCCATGGAGTAAATATGAGAAATATTAGTGGAACATGTAATTTCTAAGTATACAGCAAGACGTTACCTTCACATGCTTACTGATGAGGCAGATATTATATATGCTTTAATTTCTGGAGCTGCTGAGAATTTAGGCAAGCATTTTCATGTGTGGAGTATCCACTGATTATATATTTAACCACTTTGCATCCAGACCTTGTTTTCCCCTTATTGACCAGAGCAGTTTTGACGCTTTAGCGGTGTCCCTGTTTAATCACCAATAACTTCATCTGTACTCGTGCTACTTAAATGATCTATACATCGTTTTTTTCAAGACAAACTAAGCTTTCATTGGGGGGTATTTGGTCCCAAATAAAATGTTCCTCTCTATGCATTTTAATGGGAAAAAGGGGGGAAAAAAATTTAAAAATGCATCATTTCTCAATTTTGACCAATTTCTGTTTAAAAATAAAAAGTGCGATTAACATAAAAACTGTGCAACCAGTTAAAGTCGCCCCAGTATAGATATCCAGATGTGTCCCCAGTATCACCCCCCCCCAGTATAGCCAGATGTGTCCCCAATATCAGCCCCCCAGTATAGCCAGATGTGTCCCCTGTGTTTGCCACCCCCAGAATCGATTGACAGATGCACCCCCAAGAATAGTGCCCCTCTTTATAGCCAGATGTGTCCCCTGGATCAGGATTACCCCATTATAGTCAGATGTACCCCCAAGATTAGTGCTGCCCCCCATTATAACCAAATGTGCCCCCAGTATTAAGCTATGGGCCCCCCAGGTGCCCAGATGTGCAAAATGTGTAAACCCCCCCTCCCCTTGGTTACTCAGATGTCCCCCCCGTGCATATGCACCCCCCCTTTACATATCCCCCCCCTCCCCCCAATAACCCATAGATCCAGATGCACCCCCCCCCCCCCCCATTAGGCAGCCCCCTCGGCGCACAAATAGTTAAAAAAAATGCACAAGCAAGCAGCCACACTCACCTACCTCGGTCCTGCGACTGTCTTGAAGCCTGATCCTCCGATCACCGCTCTGCAGTCAGCCGCATATTGCCGGTAACCCGGGTCCCGGCTTGATGACGTCATCAAGCCGGGACCCGGATTTCCGGCAATATGCGGCTGACTTCAGAGCGGTGATCGGAGGATCAGGCTTCAGGATCGTCACAGGAACGAGGTAGGTGAGTGTGGCTGCTTGCTTGTGCCTTTTTTTAACTATTTGTGCGTCGAGGGGGACAGATGAAGGATCGCTGCAGTTCACTACTGCAGCGATCATTCATGGGAGGAGGGTATGCTAATTGGCCAAAAGGGAACATGTTCCCTTCCACCAATTAGTATTGCAGCTGATTGTGCCGGAGGGTGCGCTCTGAAGCGCACCCGATCGTGCACAGCAGGGCTGCAAGGAGGTCAGTATATCTACGTCACTGTGGCTTGGAGGGTGCCACAGCTGACGTAGATATACTGTAGTGGAGGACAAAGTGGTTAATATGTTTATGATCAGTTTATAACAGTGGTTCTCAGCCCTTTTAGCACATGTACCCCTTTGTGGGTCATCCCTAAGCAAATGTACCCCCTACCGAAGAAAGCAGTGTGCCGCCGCAAAAAAGTGGGCGTCGCCATTACATGGTGTAGGTGGAGCAAAATACAGGTAGTCCCCGGTTAACAAAAGAGATAGGGACTGTGTCCATTCTTAACCCAAATCCATTCTCTTTTGTACCCTCTGTTCTCTTGTGCCTCTTTTCTCCCCGTGTCACCTCGTCCCCCTGTCCCAGGTGCCACCTCTGTATAGGTATCCAGGTATAGGTCCCCCAGTATAAGAAGCAAGGCATAGGTGCCCCCAGTATAGGCTAGCCAGATACAGGTGCCACAGCGTAGGTAGAGAGCTATTGGTGCTCCAGTATAGATAGCCAGGTGCAGGTGGTGCACCAGAATAGGTTAGAGACTTGCATAACTTAGTTACCTTGCTCTCATCCTCTCTCCGTGCTCTGCTCTTCTTTCCGCCTGGCCACGCCCTACCACTATGGTTACTTCCGGCGGCACCTCTGACGTTATGAGATGCGCCGCTGGGTAGTCATGGAAAAAGAACACTATCCCGGCAACAGGAGGAGAGAGCAGTGAGAGGAGTCAGTGCGGGAATGGGGCATGGATGCTGCCTGCCAAGACACTGCCTGCCACTTCTCTCCTGGGGGACCCCCTGTCAGGTGCTGATGTACCCTCAGGGGTCTACGGACCCCAAGTTGGGAACCACTGGTTTACAATGGTTAGGTTTGCTTTAATGTCACTAAAGCCAACCTGATATTTGACCCATGCTTGTTACATTGAGCCCATAACCAGTCTAAATAAACACTAACAAAAATTTCTGAAGCCAAGTAAACCAAACCTGACAGCAGACTTTTCGATGAGGAAAAACGTTCTGCCTGCTGCAGGTCTGATGAGGATTACATGAACAGGTGAGCAGTCAATGGAGGAGAAGAGGCGGGTTCGTTACCTCACACCTATACATATGGCACAAGTGGCAAATTTACATCAAAAGTAATGAACAGGTTCTTACTCTCTTGTATCTGCTGATTGAGCAAGGATTGCTCCTGCTCCAGTTCCTTCTCCCCCGTCACCTGCGCTGCTTGGATTTGCCGCTTTAAGTCTTCCACATATTTCTGCTGTTCATCCACTTGCTGCTGATAGGAGGCTTCCAAGTCCTTTATCTGCTGCTGATACTCCTCAGACACAGTCTCTGAACTCCTGCAGAAACAATTACGCAATAAGTGCTTTCATTGCGGTTATGTGTTTCAAGCCAGGTCCATTGTATGCTTGTGAAGCGGAACAACATGCGAGGACATCACCAAATCATCTCTCCCCTACCTTCTAACAAAGCACTCTTCTTTAGCATCATTGCATTCTGGGAAGTTTAATTTTATGGTTATACAACACCCAGCAAACCATGTGCTCAAGACTGTAGTCCGGTGTGCACACCAGCCTCGGAAGAAGCTTTGGCAAACACCCTGCGAAACTGTTGTAAGGCCGTGCACCCTATGAAACCCACAGCTGCCTCCCCACCACCCAGTTCTAGCTATTGTGACAAGTATGTAGTTCATGCATTTAATGCACTTTATTGCCTATGCATTGGACTTGTCGCACAATAGCACTATTAAACCCACGAATTGCTATTAAACCATAGTGCCAGACAAACTTCACTTTTTGATTACTACATGGAACTTAGACTACAGCGTTGAGCACATGGTTTGCTGGGTGTTGTATACATGTCAGTTATTTTGGTATAATCCTGGGTGAATGCAGCATTTTCTGAGAGCCTGCCACTCCTCTTCATATAATTTTCAATTTTATAAACCAGTGGATATGAGTTTTTAGAAACTGAATTACAGACTTTGTAAAAACAAGGAAATTATTATATGGGAGCAATTTCTAAAGCCCAAGATACAGCACAGTTTTTTTTAATGCACATTTAGCAGAACATTATTTAAATCAATGTATTAACGGTTTTATAAAACATGTACGGTAGGTGTTGAAAAACAAAAAAGAAGCCATCTGAGGGTTCTACCCTGAAATTTATTTAAGCCAGGTAAAGAAACAGGTTGTAAAAAAGTAGGTGGATTCAGCAGTGGGTGGTGCCATATGCAACATATTTAGTTAGTGTAGCAGCATGGTAATTCCTGTGCACTTATTTGTGCTCCTAATCTGCTCTATGCACCCCATACATTACTACACATTTTAATGCTCTTCAAAGTACCGGTATGTCCCAACTTTACAATGTTTCTGTATTGTAACCCAGTCCCAGAAACCACAAATCTCCCCACCATTTCTAAGTCCCCTCCACAAAATGTATTTTAGCATTTTTGGGCTCCTGCAGTGCGTCTCCAGCTTTGCAGTGCTTACAGACTGGGGGCTTCACAATGCTTATATAACTACCTATGGCTGCTGACAGACTGGGGGCTTCACAATGCTTATATAACTACCTATGGCTGCTGACAGACTGGGGGCTTCACAATGCTAATATAACTACCTATGCCTGCTGACAGATTGGGGGCTTCACAATGCTTATATAGCAGAAGGAAGAGGAATGGTCGGCACATGCAGGGTAATCAGCGTAAACAAGCTTTATTCCAAAAAAGGCTTCATCCAATATGCTTAGATAAAACATCCATGCAAAAAATAGATCCTACCCGATACTCAAGATGGCTGTGGGGTGAGGTGGAAGCGGTGGGGGCCGCCTTACGACCTTTTCGCTCTCCTGAGTGTCTTCAGAGGCAATGCGCACTTCCCACCTCACCCCACAGCCATCTTGAGTATCGGGTAGGATCTATTTTTTGCATGGATGTTTTATCTAAGCATATGGCATGAAGCCTTTTTGGAATAAAGCTTTTTACGCTGATTACCCTGCATGTGCCGACCATTCCTCTACTGTCTGCTATATTGAATTTGTTGCTTCTTAAGGTCTGAGCACGCAACTAACAGCATAACCCGATACTAACTCCTCAGCATCCAATACCTGTCTTAAAGCACAAGTCCTAAAATCTGCAGTGCCGGTTTCTTTTTTCTACAAGTATACAATGCTTATATAACTACCTATGGCTGCCTACAGACTGGGGGCTTCACAATGCTTATAACTACCTATGGCTGCTGACAGACTGGGGGCTTCACAATGCTTATAACCACCTATGGCTGCCGACAGACTGGGGGCTTCACAATGCTTATATAACTACCTATGGCTGCCTACAGATTGGGGGCTTCACAATGCTTATAACTACCTATGGCTGCTGACAGATTAGGGGGCTCCATAATGCTTATAACTACCTATGGCTGCCGACAGACTGGGGGCTTCACAATGCTTATATAACTACCTATGGCTGCCTACAGACTGGGGGCTTCACAATGCTTATATAACTACCTATGGCTGCCTACAGACTGGGGGCTTCACAATGCTTATAACTACCTATGGCTGCTGACAGACTGGGGGCTTCACAATGCTTATAACCACCTATGGCTGCCGACAGACTGGGGGCTTCACAATGCTTATATAACTACCTATGGCTGCCTACAGATTGGGGGCTTCACAATGCTTATAACTACCTATGGCTGCTGACAGATTAGGGGGCTCCATAATGCTTATAACTACCTATGGCTGCCGACAGACTGGGGGCTTCACAATGCTTATAACTACCTATGGCTGCCGACAGACTGGGGGCTTCACAATGCTTATATAACTACCTATGGCTGCCGACAGACTGGGGGCTTCACAATGCTTATATAACTACCTATGGCTACTGACATACTGGGGGCTTCACAATGCTTATATAACTACCTATGGCTACAGACATACTGGGGGCTTCACAATGCTTATATAACTACCTATGGCTGCCGACAGACTGGGGGCTTCACAATGCTTATAACTACCTATGGCTGCTGACAGATTAGGGGGCTCCATAATGCTTATAACTACCTATGGCTGCCGACAGACTGGGGGCTTCACAATGCTTATAACTACCTATGGCTGCCAACAGACTGGGGGCTTCACAATGCTTATATAACTACCTATGGCTGCCGACAGACTGGGGGCTTCACAATGCTTATATAACTACCTATGGCTACTGACATACTGGGGGCTTCACAATGCTTATATAACTACCTATGGCTACTGACATACTGGGGGCTTCACAATGCTTATATAACTACCTATGGCTGCTGACAGATTGGGGGCTCCAGTGGCACAGCAAGATGGTCAAGAATTTAAGCTGGGTGAAACAGTTTGCAAAAAAAGTGGTTGGGGAGCAATTTCATCCACAAGAACATAAATCTGCCGCAGCTGATTGGGGGGGGGGGGGGGGGGGTGGAGTGGGGTGGGGGGCAGTAATCAGCCAGCTGGAGACATGGGCGTTAGAAATGAGGAGCTATAAAATTGCCCAGTATTCCTTTTTTGATTTTGCCAAAAGTACAATTTGTTGAACAGAAAAAATAAAACATAGGTGGTTCCACTACTCACACCACAGTCCATATGATCAAACACACAAAAGCTGTGCTGGAACTGGCAGGCCAAGGTTTAGACAAAAAGAAGGGACACACCAGTGGAAGCAGTGAGTCTCTATATACAGGTCCTTCTCAAAAAATTTGCATATTGTGATAAAGTTCAATATTTTCTGTAACGTATTGATAAACATTAGACTTTCATATATTTTAGATTCATTACACACAACTGAAGTAGTTCAAGCCTTTTATTGTTTTAATATTGATGATTTTGGCATACAGCTCATGAAAACCCAAAATTCCTATCTCAAAAAATTAGCATATCATGAAAAGGTTCTCTAAACGAGCTATTAACTTTATCAACTAATTGACTCCAAACACCTGCAAAAGATTCCTGAGGCTTTTAAAAACTCCCAGCCTGGTTCATTACTCAAAACCGCAATCATGGGTAAGACTGGTGACCTGACTGCTGTCCAGAAGGCCATCATTGACACCCTCAAGCAAGAGGGTAAGACACAGAAAGACATTTCTGAACAAATAGACTGTTCCCAGAGTGCTGTATCAAGGCACCTCAGTGGGAAGTCTGTGGGAAGGAAAAAGTGTGGCAGAAAACGCTGCACAAGAAGAAGAGGTGACCGGACCCTGAGGAAGATTGTGGAGAAGGACCGATTCTAGACCTTGGGGGACCTGCGGAAGCAGTGGACTGAGTCTGGAGTAGAAACATCCAGAGCCACCGTGTACAGGCGTGTGCAGGAAATGGGCTACAGGTGCCGCATTCCCCGGGTCAAGCCACTTTTGAACCAGAAACAGCGGCAGAAGCGCCTGACCTGGGCTATAGAGAAGTAACACTGGACTGTTGCTCATTGTTCCAAAGTACTTTTTGGGATGAAAGCAACTTTTGCATGTCATTCAGAAATCAAGGTGCCAGAGTCTGGAGGAAGACTGGGGAGAGGGAAATGCCAAAATGCCTGAAGTCCAGTGTCAAGTACCCACAGTCAGTGATGGTCTGGGGTGCCATGTCAGCTGCTGGTGTTGGTCCACTGTGTTTTATCTATCAGGAGATTTTGGAGCACTTCATGCTTCCATCTGCTGAAAAGCTTTATGGAGATGAAGATTTCATTTTTCAGCACGACCTGGCACCTGCTCACAGTGCCAAAACCACTGGTAAATGGTTTACTGACCATGGTATTACTGTGCAAAATTGGCCTGCCAACTCTCCTGACCTGAACCCCATAGAGAATCTGTGGGAAATTGTGAAGAGAAAGTTGAGAGACGCAAGACCCAACACTCTGGATGAGCTTAAGGCCGCTATCGAAGCATCCTGGGCCTCCATAACACCTGAGCAGTGCCACAGGCTGATTGCCTCCATGCCACGCTGCATTGAAGCAGTCATTTCTGCAAAAGGATTCCAAGTATTCCAATACCAAGTATTGAGTGCATAACTGAACATAATTATTTGAAGGTTGACTTTTTTTGTTTTAAAAACACTTCTTTTATTGGTCGGATGAAATATGCTAATTTTTTGAGATAGGAATTTGGGGTTTTCATGAGCTGTATGCCAAAATCATCAATATTAAAACAATAAAAGGCTTGAACTACGGTACTTCAGTTGTGTGTATTTGAATCTAAAATATATGAAAGTCTAATGTTTATCAGTACATTACAGAAAATAATGAACTTTATCACAATATGCTAATGTTTTGAGAAGGACCTGTATCCCAACAAATGTGACAAACAGTAAAAAGATGACATCAGGAAAGTGATTTTGAAAATCCTCAAACTCCTGCAGACACGTGCAATACCTCTATTGTGTTCTGCTGTGCCTGGTGTTTCGTATTACATTATATAAGCAAATAATGGCATTATGCTGAGTCAGCGCTTTCCGTGTCTCACACAGCCGGACAGTGGATCTTTTGTACTTTTCCCCACATTACTCTATAATCTCACTAGCTGAGTGCCAATTCTACACAGGGTGAAGGTTACTGGAAAAGCAGTATCTATATACACTATATATGCCTCACCAACTAGATATAGAAAAGTACATAATACAAATAGAAACGTGTTGTATCCTGCTTAAAATTGATAAGTTTGTGGCAAAGGTAAAATAAGTTCATGATCATCTGCAGAGAACTAAGCGACAGACTAGTGGATTGGTTATGTGCTATCTAGAGTGAAATACCAAATACATTATTGTTCTGGACCATCAGTGCCTTACAGAACATCTGAATTAAGTAGAATATGCAGTCTACCAGCTTTCCTTTCGCTTATTATATTAAGTTGCCTGGCCGTCATGCCAACCTCATGGCTTCTGTAGTGTTTAGAACAAGCAAGTAGCCAGTAGGGTCACCTGACCTGCTTGCTCAGCCTGGGTCTGTGACTAAAGCCTGATACACACTTGCCTAACAGGGATCGAGACATGATCCCTCAACAAGTGTCGCCTCCTCTCACAATGGAGGGTGAAGGAGGGACAATGTGGGGTGAACTACAGATAGGGTAGAGCAAAAAAGAAAACAATAACATTGGGCTGCATTTGGGCAAGATGATCCGGCATGCCGAATGTTTCGCCAAAGTATTGGGAAGCTGAACACGAACTTGTTTCTTGCCAAAGGCGGTTACTTCGGCAGAGTTTAATACACAATGGCCTCAATTCACTAAGTTTGATCAAACACTTTATCAAACGTTTGATAATTTACCTCATGGGTAAAATCTAATTTTTAATTCACTGAGGTGTTATAGATTAATTGAACGTTTTATCGATAGAACATTTGCGAAATATATAACACCTTAGAGAATTCAAAATTAGATTTTACCCATGAGGTAAATTATCAAACATTTGATAAAATGTTTGATAAAGCTTAGTGAATTGAGGCCAATGTGTACAAGACCTTAAGAAACCTTAAGAAATTTGTCAGAGACATACGAACAACACATAACCAAGTAAGTGGCGTTTTCCAAAGGCAGTCGATAATGTCAAGACAGGGAATGGCGGAAATCTGTATGATTTTACTACTGTATTTGTCTTGAGTGAGGAGATGTCATCTCAATTCCTCTCCAGGGGACTGGGGTTACCTCAACAGGAAGTGGGGAATAATCTCCACTTTTGTGGTAGTGTGAAGACAATCTAAAACCTGTGAGGTTTTATTGTTCTCTGCACACTGACTGAGGACATTTTACCCCACTTTCTGTTCAAGTGGCTTAAAATGACCTTAAAAGGAAGTATCAGGGAATATTTTCAAAATGCACACAAACCTGATGGAGGTGTTATCTTTTCCTTATGGTGCCCATACATGGTACAATCTTACCATTTCTATGTAGTATAAGGGTAAATTAAGTAAATATACTCAAAGGATGATTTAGGCAGTTCCCTTATATTACATAAAAATGGTAAGATTGGGAAAAAATTGTACCATGTATGGGCACCATAAGTCTCATCAAGAATTAAATAAAAAAAACTGTTTTGGAAGGAGTTGCCCAGATGGCAAATAATGTGTATGAAGAAGAAAGTCTAATCAGTAAACCTGCATGGTAGCATCAGTCATGTTGCTATTGCTGCTATCCACCACTAGGGAGCATTCCTGTCCCAGTGACAGCTGTTATTAGGGCATCATGCGACTAGCCTCTGCCTAAATTTCAGTTCACAAGACCCCTTAGCAAAGACTACAGATGGAACTGTTGATCTTATCAATTTAGCCAGGATGCCTGGGAAAGCCTCCTCAGTAACAGTTGAGGCATCTGATTACATTTATGTTTGCTAAAGAATGTTTCTCCTCTGTATGTCAGTGTATATAAGCTGTGTTTTTCAGTGTTTGTCAGGAACCAGTCCGACGAAGGCTTTTTATAAGCCGAAAGCTCACTGTTTATCCACCTCTAAGTTAGCCAATAAATGGTATCATCCCGATTCAAAACTCCTTACAGATGGTAATGAAAGTCTAATGATTCCTGCTTGCTTGTACATTTAATACAAATGGTACACTTCTTGGAATTGGGCCAGTCAGATGCACTTCCTGCTGAATTTGAAGTAGGAGCCCCCGCCCCCACCCAAATTTTTTTTTATTTAAACAAAATGCATTTTACAAATAAATTACCTTTCTAGTAAATTCAAAAAATAGAAAACCCCCCCCTGACCAAATGTGGTACCATTTCATCTCTCCTCTCCCTCTTCCTTCCTCTCTGTCAACTCTTCACTGGCTACCAATTAACCAGAGGATTCAGTTCAAACTCTTAACCCTAACCTACAAAGCTCTCCACAATCTCTCTCCCCTGTACATCTCCTCACTAGTCTCCAGATACCAACCCAACTGCAATCTCAGATCTGCACACTAGCTTATTTTATCCTCTTCTACTATTACCTCCTCAAATTCACGTGTACAAGACTTCTCATGTGCCTCACCCCTCCTCTGGAATGCCCTTCCACAGCACATCCGCCACCCTCCCACCTTTGAAATCTTTAAATGCGCTCTCAAAACCCACCTTTTCCGACAAGCATATTCTCTAGCGTAGGCCATGCACCCACTAAATAACCTAATTACGCACTTCCTGTATATATACTGTATACTTCCCCCACCTCTTGTTTCCACCCCATTCCTTTAGATTGTAAGCTCGCAAGGGCAGGGCTCTCACCCTTTTGTGTCATTGAATGTTATTAATTTAATTGCTTGCACACTGTTAGACATGTATACATTTTAGTCATCATGTTAAATTTGCTATTGTAATCAGCAGTTCTGTATTTTGTATCAGTGTTCATTTTCTATGTATTGCATTGTCTGTATCATTATGTATCCCTTGTTTGTTTTCTTACATTGTACAGTGCCACGGAATATGTTGGCGCTTTATAAATAAATAATAATAATAATAATTTACATGGTACAAGAGTTTGGCAATAAGCTGGTTAACATATCGTTCCGACTAGCGATAAAATGGACAGCTGATTTGCATTTGCTTCTTTACCTGCTATTGGGTGTAAATAGATACAGTATATGCTTTTTAATAGGAGTCCAGTATGAACAGAGCAGGGGCATAACTATAAATCACTGGGCCCCCTGTGAAAATTTGGATGCCCCCCACCCCAGGTATAGGTGCCGAAGCAGGTGGTTTCGGCATACAGAGCTCACAGCCGGGTGCCCCCAGTAAAGAATATCAAGGTTTAGGTGCCCCCAATATAGTCAAGTATAGGGTATCTGTCCCCATTACAGCCAGGTATAGGTGCCCTCAGGATAGCCAGGTATAGATGCCCTTAATATATCTGCCCCTAGTATAGCCTGGTATAGGTGCCCGCAGTATAATGAGGTGTAGGTGCCCTTAATATATCCACCCCTAGTATAGCCTGGTATAGATGCCCTCAGTATAGCCAGGTATAGGTGAACTCAATATAGCTGCCCCCAGTATTGCACAGTATAGGTGCCCACAGTATGGCTAGGTTTAGGTGCCCTCAGTATTGCCAGGTATAGGTGCCCACAGTATAGCCAGGCATGGGTGCCCAGAGACAAGGGCACACTGACAAGCAGAACTCGCACAGGGCAACTTGACTTTGTCAGATGCAGCACTGAAGCAGGAAAAGGATATACATAATGATGTATGACTATAGTATCCCAGATTTCTGTACTAGCAGTTTCCAAGCCAGGAATTAGATCAGAAACCAGACACTATAGTATAATGTGTCTTTCCAATTCTCTATTTAGAAATTAACATGAAATGATCGCACTGTTAATTATACGCAGAGGGAATAGTGAAGCAATCACACAGAAAACTTCAAACAGACTGATTTCAGGCGATGATGCTGCATTTCAGTGAATTATATAAACAGTTCTTACCTTGCCCTGTATTAAGCACGCTCCTTGTTTGCAGGAAAGGAAAGAGAAGAACAACGCATTTGGCATTCTGCTTTCAACACAAAATCCCACAGAGATGTAAGAGAAATAGCTGTAGCCAAACATGCTTCCAGCGAGGACACACACACACTGTCACTCTGCTCCACCCCTTCTGCCGAGGTCCACCCAGCCTGGTGCAGGGCTTTGCCTGCATTCACTCACATCTACAGCATAATGCAGCTTTCTGTTACTATAGCAGCTCAGGCCTCAGGCATAGAGGGATGAACTGGCAGCATTTACGGAACCCACTAATTGCAATGTAACCTTTGCTAGTGATAAAACCACTTAGTGGGTTCGATTTATCAAAGCCAGGAGAACTTGAGCACAACTGATGCAAAAATTGAGCAGATGCCCAGATCAATGATTCTGATTGGTCCCTTTGAGCACCTCTTTCACATCTGCAACAATTTTGCCCAGAATCTATTGTATGTGTTTTGATAAACTGCCCCAGTATGCTTACTTAGAAAACACAGAGCAGATGAGTCGAACATACAGAGGAGTCTCTTCATCACAAAAATGGCCAACAGACATCATGCGCAGAAGACCCTGACTGACATGACTGAACCAGTTACCGGGGCTGATTGCGGCTGAACGGCACACCGCTGGAGGACGGCAAGGGACTCAGATGTACTTATGTGGCTGAAAGAAGCCCCAGGTAAGTATCAAATCTTTAGGTTATGTCGTCTCTGGTTTCCTTTAATCTGTTAAACTTTTTTTTCCATACAAAGTCAACTTTTAAAAGCTGTGCAAGAAAGTGGATCCAATATTGACTATACACAACAATTTGAGCCTACAATCTTTGTCAATCATCAACATACTGTATGTGTAGAGTACGGACCTAAATAAATGATATGAATTAATTTACATTGACCTTTACCCTGTAAAATAGACCAGTTGTAATAAATTTGGGAACATCTTAAAGGACCACTATCGCGAAAATTGTAGAATTAAAAATACGTGTAAACATATACAAACAAGTACATTTCTCCCAGAGTGAAATGTGCTACAAATTACTTTCTCATATGCTGCTGGGACTTAAAGTAGGTTCTAGAAATCTGACAGAACCGACAGGTTTTTGACCAGCTCATCTCCTCATGGGGGGTTCTCATTGTTTTATTTATTTTCAAAAGCACTAAGTGAATGGCAGTTGCTCCATCTAACTTCCAAAACAGTGTGCAGTGAGCAGGGAGGTCAGCTTTTGTATAAATCCTTTGCAGGAAGTGTCTTTTTAAAGAATAAAGGCCATGCAAAAATCCCCCATGAGGAGTGGGCTGGTCCAAAACCTGTCAGTTCTGTCAGATTTCTACTACCTACCTTAAAGGGACACTTAAGCCAGAAAAAAAAAAAAGAGTTTTACTCACCTGGGGCTTCTACCAGCCCCCTGCAGCAGTCCTGTGCCCTCGCAGCCACTCACTAATTCTCTGGTCCCCCGCTGCCAGCTAGTTTCGTCTTTGCCGACAGGCCAGACAGGACTGGCCACGCGTAGCTTCCTCCGTATTCCCGACTGCAATTAGCACTATTGCGGGCCGCAACGCGTACAAAGATACGCATTGCCCCATATCTATGCGTTGGTAATGCGGAAACGCGTATATTTTTTATCGCGCTGTGGCCCGCAATATCGTTAATTGCAGTCGGGAATGCAGAGGAAACTAGCGTAGCCAGTCCTGTCGGGCCTGTCGGCGAAACTAGCTGGCAGCGGGGGACCAGAGAATAAGTGAGTGGCTGCGAGGGTACAGGACTGCTGCAGGGGGCTGGTAGAAGCCCCAGGTGAGTAAAACCTTTTTTTTCTGGCTTAAGTGTCCCTTTAAGTGACAGCAACATAGGAGAAAAGTAATTTATGGCTCATTTTACTCTGGAAGAAAAATACTTATTGGTATGTGTTTACATGTATTTTACATTTTTTTTTGCGACAGCGGTTCTTTAGTCTCCTGAAGATCAGTCAGTTCTTGGATCAGCTATTATACACTACTCAATATTGGATCAGATTTTAGCAGGAGTATGGCCCAATATCGATTGCACCATCACTAGCTTTGCACTGCTCAATGCAGTACAAACCTAAGCAGCCCATTGATCTTATAGCATTTCCATCTGTGCCCCCTCCACTGTTTAAAGTAAGTCCTTTGCTAATCAATGTTTAAATCATAAAACAATCGATCATTGATCAAGAAGGCCCTCAATTCTGATAGATTAATAGATTTTATTTTTTGCCAAATCAAATATCTATTCTACTTAAAAATGTTACAGTGTATAACCACTGTAAAGTGGAGAGAAAGACTGCCCGATCCCCTCGTATTCCAGTGATTCTTCTACCTCTAGTCATTAATGTAATAGCGGTAAGAGTAAAATCCCCCTCAACTCTCTCTCCCCTCCCCTCCCCCACAAAAACAAAACAAACAAAAAAACAGAAAGAGACCCCTTTCTCGCCTGACAGAGCATTCATTGTCTTGTAGCTGACTTTACATATTGTTGTAGATCAAAAACATTACAATATTGCAAATAGGAATCTATACAGTTTTCTTTTTTTTTTTTTTTTGCAACAAGGGACAACCAGTAGGGAATAAACTACTACATAAACTACAAAACATACCAGAAAATGTGCAAATATTATACCCAGGAACTACATAATATATACTATATGTATATGAGTGGTCCATCACTCGTTGATTATATATATATATATATATATATATATATATATATATATATATATATATATATATATATACACCGTATATATATTATTATTTTTTTTAAACAAAAAGGATGGCTGCAATGATATCAACTGAACAGAAAAGAGTAAAAAGAGGCCTAGAAAGAGTTAGACCGCCATGTCTATTCATTTTTGAAATCCAGACTGCATTACTAAAAAAAAATAGGCAAAGGTTATAAAAGAGGGAATAGGATAGCAAAAATGCTGATAATTCATAGTAAGTACTCTAGCAAACAGCCTGTTCATCCCTTTACGAATCACACCAATGTAACGGCAGTGAAAGGTATACCTTGCATTCAGGATGAGTGAATTCTCTTTGGAGGAGGAGTAATCTCCAGACAGGTCCAGCCAGTCCAGGGAACAGTCACTTAGAAAAGACGCCTGACTATCCTAGACGAAGAACAACCAATATTCAGCATTAGCCCAACAAAATAGTTCAGCTAAGAATTACTACAAAAAAGTTGAGTATACAGATGTGGGTTAGGGCCCTTTTCCACTACCCGAGATCCGCTTAAAAAAGCGGATGGCCGGCGTTTTGCCAATTGTTAGGGCACCATGATTTACATTTAAATTGCGATGCACTTTTCCATTAGCACGTTTTGATTTTTCACAAATTGCAATAGTCAAGCTGTACAATAATTGGTGTGATCGAGTTTCACTCCCGACTGCTCACGTCGCAATCGCCACAGGTGGAAAAAGAAGCTTTTGCAAGCGCAAACGCAATAGCGCTTACTGTTTCTTTAGAGTCAAATAAGCTTAAATAGAATATATTACCTACCCTCAGTTTGATTTTATATAAAATTAATTCCACAGCCAAATTACCTTTTCATTGTTGCTGAAAAGTCACATAAACATTACATTTTATTTTGCATGTTTTCCTGATAGTATTGGGCCCTCTACAAGCTACTTCCCTACTGAGAGTGGGGCAGGGCATAACTACAGGCTTCTCAAAACAGCTCAAATACTAGTGACACAGCACTCATCAGGTACATATCCATATTTGTGAATCTCAATTGTTGGGATGAAACTGCTCAATATAAAGCTTCTGTGTGTAACATATTTAGTTCATCAAGTAGAGTTTTTCTTTTTGTCGAATTGGAACTCTAAAGCTGGCCATACATCTAGGGATATTGCATTCTAATCGACCATAAAACCGGTGCCGCAACAAGCATGCCCAATCATGTATAGATCGAAGCAGCTGGAAAATCTTGATCCAACTTGGTTCGATCCGGTGCAGTACGGTAACAGCATGCTATCCAACACCGACTGATAAACGAGGCGGGCCCCCTTGGCGGCTGCCCCCCAAATGCAAATGCCTCCGCCCGCATTGTAAATCTCACCTGTCTAGCTGTGCCGACTCCCGGTCTCCTCCGCTGCCCTCCCCAGCGCCACCAGGTGCATGTATGTGATATCACACACGCTCGGAAGAAGCAATGGAGGAAGCGATGCAGGTGTCAGTGCACGGGCACCAGGAGACGGAACACATTAACATTTGGGAGTCAGCCAGGTGGTAAAAGTCGGCAGCGTCACAAGGCCAATTCCCAAGAGATTTTGTGCTGAACTTGATCAGTAATCAGCCTGTGGTGCCAACAGATCTGTTTCTGATCAGATTTGAGATCTGTCTCTTGGTCGATCTGCCCATACATCAACAGAGTCCTGCATCCTGATCCCGGTAACCGGGTTGCTTGCAAACCTCTATAGGGATATTTACAGCCCCGTGTGTGCAAGGCTTTTAATGATTTTTGCACTTGCACAATGATTGTTTTACTAAATACTGCTCCATTCTCACAAGATGCAGAACATTTCTTCCCCCTCTCTCATTTCTTGTGGAATGTTCTCTATGTGGATTACGTATGTCCACATAGAATATACATAGCTATCATACAACATGACATTTTGGAATTGCTGCCATGCTTTTCCAGATGGTGCTGTTACAATCTGTCATGTCACCGCTGACATATTCTGAGAAATGACAAATGCCATCATCACACAACACGATGTTATAGACCTTAGTACACCTTAAGCCCACTCTATACGATCCGATTCTTTGTGCAATTCGATTACGATTCTATTCACGATCCGATGAAATCCAACATGTCTGATCAGGATTCGATTTGCCATTGCAAAACAATGGCAAATCGAATTGAATCGAATCCTGATCGGATATGTCCGATTTCATCAGATCATAAATAGAATTGTAATCGAATTGCACAAAGAATCGTATCGTGTAGATGGGGCTTAAAAAATGACATCCTGCTATAAAGTAGCAAGTAACAGATTCTATAATAGACTTGCAGAAACATCAAGGTAATCTCAGACTTACAGATCTCCTCTGCCTGAGGACAGCAGCTTCTGCTGGATGGTTAAATCGAAACCTCTGATATCTTCCTAAGACAATTATGGCTCCTGGAGAGAGAGAAAAGCCAACATGTTTAATGCATCACATCTTCATATCTATTAATGATGACAAAACTCTGCAGAGTGCATTAGCTGTCCTGCCAGATACACAATCCCTGCGCAAAGATTGGAGGGCCAAAGACATTTTAAAGGCCTGTAAGGAGGTTAGCAATGGAAAAAAATATTAGTATAATAAACTTCAATGGAAAGGCCTTTGGCTTGCTGCATAATGTGTTTCTTTATATGATTACATAAAGGTCACCAAACACATCAAGATCTTGCCTAAACGGGTTTCATAGGATAGGGATATCTACATTAACAGCACATTACACAGCTATGGGGAGTACAATGGGATTTTGTGGTAACAGATAGACAAAGTGCAGGCCTCGGAAACAACGTTTTAGTCACTGAAGATAGCCAAGCAGGGTAATAAAGGTATGTTGGATTATAATCATATGCCATGTAGCCTTTTATTTGGAGCATGATGCTGCCCTTGTTTCAGGCCATCATTGTTCCTACGCATTCCGTAACACACATTACAGCCACTGCAGGGAAAACCAAATCAGTCCAGATTTTTTAGTACATTTGTGCAATTTTACATTAACGGTTTGACTAGCCTATAGTCGCTAAATCTGAGCATGCCTTATAATGTCAACTGTACTGATTGTTATAACTACTCACAGGTTCTTTTTACAAAGGATGCCAAAGTACATTTTGGGTGGACTTAACGCAGCAGACAGACATACGTGCTGCTTGTGCAATGATTTCAATGAGGGTGCATACACACATCAGACCATAGTCCTTGGAAAATGAAAGATCACAGACCAATCTTACCACCCTTCATGTAGTATGAGAGCCATACTCTACACAGTCTTTTCTATGGAGCTGAACTCCACATCAGAAAAAAATCTTTGCAAGATGCTGCTCACAAACATGCTGTACAGACACAAAAGATCAGTATCTGCAAAAGATCTGTTCCTGGCAAAGATCCGTTCCTGCAAATTGCATTCATAGTCTATGGGATCTGCAGATCATCATACACACCTTGTTTAACAGACAATCATCTGCAGATCATTTCCACCAGAATGGATTTTCAGATCTGCAGATGATTGTCTGATCTGCAGATGAATGTCAGTTAAACAAGGTGTGTATGATGATCTGCAGATCCCATAGAATATGAATGCAATTTGCAGGAATTGATCTTTTGCAGGAACAGATCTTTTGCAGATACTGATCTTTTGTGTCTGTACAGCATCTGTGTGTGCAGCATCTTGCAAAGATTTCTGTCTGATGGGGAGTTCAGCTCCATAGAATAGACAGTGTAGGTATGGCTCTCATACTACATGGAAGGGGGTAAGATTGGTCTGTGATCTTTCACTTTCCAAAGACTATGGTCTGATGTGTGTAAGGGCACAGCGAAAAGGTGGGACATCTGAAATTTACATCAGTTATTTGATTAGTGAACAGAATACTTACACTGCCAGCTTTTTTTCTTTAAACTACACGTTAGTGCCATCGGTGTTTGAATTGCGTTAAATACTTGTTTTGCCCAAATCCACATCAGTCAGGATCAGATGATTGAAAATTATGCTATTCTGATACAGAATTATGCTTCCTATCCTACTGTAAAGTGCACAAATCACATCTTGCAGTGAAAGCATATGGTTGGTCCATTTTCAGTGCTGCTGAAGGGACAAGGCTGTTTAAAACATCTGTGGATGTCTTAAGTCGTCAGAATTAAGCTGCAATTTCAGGAGAGGTGGGTCAAAAAAGAAAAAAGAATAGGGAAAAAAAAAAAAAAAAAGGCCACTAGGCCTTGCTATTCAGAATGCAGGCTATTTTGGTGAAACTGGTATGATGATATGCTCTGATAAAGATATAATAGACCATATATAAAATGCAGCACTGTTTATGCCTTTAGCTATATAATTTAAGCTTGTGTAGAGAACACACAGTTTTGACTGCAGTATTTCTTTAACATCTGGCTAATTAGCCATCGCTTAGAAAACCCATTCCCACTTTGCTGGCATTAGCGGTTATGCTTGGCAGCAGAGAGGAAGGATCATAATTCCTGGAAAGAACAGTAGGAGATTAATAGGGAATGTCTGCACAAATTACTGCTCTGTCTCTATATCCTGCCTAATTGTAGGGGTTCTCATAATAAGCTATTGGTAATCCATCTCCCATCATTATTTAATCACTGACCTCTCCTTTACTACTGCTCAGTGTTTGTTTTCCTTTTATTTGTGGCCTTTGTAGCTTAGAAAAACTATAGAAACACTGTATATTCTGGCGTATAAGATGACCCCCCCCCCCCAACTCTTCCAGTCAAAATACAGAGTTTGGGATATACTCGCCGTATAAGACTACCTCCTCTATGCCTCCTCCATCCATCTGGCCCACCACTGTATAGACCGTCGGCACCTCACATCACACATAGAATCCCTATTACCTGGACAGAGAATGGCGGCATACTACTGGGTTTGGCTCCACCCCCCGAACACGATTGGACAGGCCACATAATAAATTAAAGAAATCCGCCCCCTCCAGCCACTCTTTTTTTCTCTGTCCTCGAATGGACAGGTCCACTTTTTTGTTTTTCTTTTTACCTTTTTTTTTTTCCTGTTATTTTTGTATTTCAGCGGGTTCAGCCTCTCCCGCTTTGGCCATTGCGACCCCTAATAGGGGTCAATATATGTGCCTAGCCCCTGTGCTCTTCCCTTCCCTTACCTCCTAGCCTCCGGCGCGTCTCTCTGACCACCGCCAGAACGCAATTCCGGAATTGAAACGCGGAAGGAGCCGCTATTCTCGCAGGAGTACGCGAGACCTGTCCTGATTGGCTGCCTGGATAAAATCTCCGGCGGCAGTCTTCCGGAACGCCAGACCAGGACGCTTGAGCGGGTGTCAGCACGTGTGCTGGCGGTACCGCTTCTTCTGTAGCCGGATTGATCCAGCAAGCAGTCTGTCTTGCCGAGTCGCTGCTGGGGGACACCTTATCTACCTTTCCAGGCATTTATAAGGTATGAGCTAACAAATTACTTCAGCAAGTTCTGGTTACATTAGCTTATTGTATATTTTAGCTGATCAGCATTCTTTATTAGAGGGTACTAATAGTCCCTTTTGTATGCTTGATTTAAGATGGAGCCTTCCAAGGCAAAGGAGGTGACTGGTGATGATACTGGTCTTGTTCCGAGGGGAAGGTAATCACTTGATATTTTATATATCAGGTATTTTGCACGAGGTGTTTTTTTCTTACTACCTCTTTTATGCACAATGTGGGGCTTATTGGGACAAAAGAGTGCTCTCTCTCTTTTTAACCTTTTCAATTGGCGATTTCTTAGTGGAACATATCTCATTTTATGTCATCCACAGTCCGCATAAAAGAGAGAGTAGACATACGGTGTCTAAAGGTCACCAGTCTGAAAGAGGTCGGTCTAGGTCGAAGTCAAGACGGGAACCTGCATCCCACCGTTCTTCCCAAAGGCCAAGTTTCTCTCATAAGAGATCTTCAAAAGAACATAAGGATAAAAGATATTCTCCTGAGAGACGTTCTAGAGATCGTCATAGGAGGTCTCCGAGCAGGCATTATTCAAGAGGACGTTATTATCGGAGTCGCTCACCAAGGCGCAGGAATAGGTCACGGTCAAGATCTCCAAGGAGATTTGACCATCCTATAGACGTTCTCCACCGTATCATAGATCTCCTCCTCCTCATTCAGAAGATAGCAGGAGATATCTGCAGCCTGAAAAGTCGTTATGTTGGTCCTCTGCCCAGCCTGCTTTACCTGATAAAATGCTTTGTGAGGCATGTTTCAGTAAATTAGGGAGAGACAAAGAAGCTGATAATTTACAGGTTATGTCTTTTATTCAGCAAGCGGTACAGGATACCTTTGATAAAATGTCTGTCCAAGTGTCACAAGCAGGGCCTTCAACCTCTCAGGTGCAGGGAGAAGACTCCTCTGCACAAACTTCAGCGCCACCTGTGGGTTTTGACTTTGCCCTGGTACCGGCATTTGTGACAGCAATCAAATCGGCTATTGGTTGGGAGGAGGATAAGGAAACAAGTCAAGAACCTGATAAGTACTATCCACATCTTGACAGGCAACGGGGGCTTTTCCTTTAATGAAAGTTATCAAGGATATTTTCTTGAAGGAGTGGAACAAGGTGGAACAGAAACCCTCCTTGGTTAATCGATTTTCAAAACTATATTCATTGTCCGATCAAGATGCAAAGCTAATGGATTCTACTCCTATTGTAGATTCATCCATAATGAGACTCGCAAAGCATGTAACACTACCGATGGATGATGTGATTTCTTTCAGAGATCCACTGGATAGGAAAATCGATTCAGACATCAAGAAGGCTTTTCTTTCTGCAGGTGCTTCCTGTAAACCAGCAGTTGCCCTCACTTCCCTTGCTAAAGCCACCAAGGTCTGGGTCGAAAATATTGAATTGGCCCTAAACTCTGATGCTGACAAACAAGACCTCATTAGGGCTTTGGATGAGTTAAAACTATCCAGTGATTTTATGGGTGAAGCTGCTATAGACGTTATTAGATCTTCAGCACGTACAATACTTAACACTGTGACAGCCAGGAGAGCATTATGGTTAAAGCCATGGTCAGCAGACCAATCATCTCGCAATCATTGGTGCAAGATACCCTTTGATGGCACACATTTGTTTGGGGAGAAGATGGATAGCGCAATCGCCAAGGTTACTGGTGGGAAATCTGGTCTTTTACCTCAAGATAGGAAACCCAGGCAGAATCGTCAGCAAAATAGTAGGAAACCATATTTCAACCGTTACCAGCAATCAAAGTCTTACAAGCCTGGTAGAACCTTTTCAATTAATTGGAGAGGTACCCAATCAACCTTTTTAAAGTCAAACAAGCCTAAGACCACTCTAGGCTCTCAGCAGTCTCAGAAGTCCTTTTCAAGATGCGCCCACCCAGTCTGTTCCAGTAGGGGCAAGACTTTTTTCAGGAACGCTGGGTGGCAAAGATCCAAGACTCTTGGGTGCTAAGAACATTAAGACACGGGCACTCTTGTAAATTCAAGAGGAGGCTGCCTACAAGAAGATTTGTGCAGACGAAAATTCCTTTTTCTCTTCAAAAACGTCAGGTTCTTCTGGTCAAGTCAAGGCTGTGGTCTCAGTTCCAACAAGGAGGAAGTTTCACGGAATTTATTCACCACTATTCTTGGTTCCAAAAAATTCAGGGGGTTGGAGACCCATTCTAGACCTCAAGTTTCTAAATCAGTTTATCAAAGTTCAGCATTTCAAGATGGAATCTCTACAAACCATAACAAGAATGATCCTAAGAGACGATTGGTTGTCAACAATAGACTTGTCAGACGCATACCTGCATGTGCCAATAAGGAAAAAGTTTCAGAAGTACCTAAGGTTTTCAGTAAACAATTAACACTATCAGTTGCAATGTTTCCCATTCGGGTTGTCAACAGCTCCTCGGGCTTTCTCAAAAGTTCTTTTGCCAGTAATTGATTCTCTCCGTGTAAGAGGGCTCAGAGTGTTCCATTACTTGGACGACATCCTGCTTGTGAGTCAAGACGGGTCTACATTACTCGTCCATCAAAAGATCTTGCTAGAGGAATTGTCAGATCTAGGTTGGCTGGTAAACCGGCAGAAGAGTCAGCTGATTCCTTCTCAGGACATGGTCTTCTTGGGAGCCCGCTTCATAACTACAAAGAACAAGATTTGTCTACCCGAAGAGAAGGCAGACCTTTTATGTCAGAAAGTGAGGAGAGTCCTCAGTCAGCAGGTATTGACAGCTTCGCATTGGCTGAGTCTTGTGGGGTCTCTTTCCTCAACCATACCTATGGTAAAATGGGCGCATTGGAATATGAGGGATCTTCAGTATTTCCTGCTACGATCTTGGAACAAAGTAGACCTGTTTCAGCAGATTGTCCTTCCACAAGCAGTAAGGGACTCTCTCCTTTGGTGGCTACAACCTCAGAATTTGTCCAACTGTCATCAGATTCAACCAGCTATCCCAATTATAGTAACGTCAGATGCCAGTCAGATGCCAGTCAGATGGGCTGGGGGGCTCACTGCGAGGGACAATGGGTCCAGCAGAAGTGGAGATTACCTCAAGTTCAAGTCCAATCAAATATATTGGAATTAAGAGCAGCATTTATGGCACTGAAGGCATTCCAGCACCTAGTTGTCAACAAATGTGTTCTATTACAGATAGACAACACAACAGCAGTCTCCTATATCAAGCGATAAGGAGGGGCAAGGAGTTATGCTCTTCTCCAGGAAACGAGTCATAATGTGCTGGGCACAGAAATTCCTATCCAACCTGTCTGCGTCATATCTACCGGGGGTTCAGAATGTAATAGCAGATCATCTCAGCAGGAACTTCTGCAATCCCCACGAATGGGCTCTGAACAGCGAAGTTTATCACAGCATAGTACAACAGTGGGGTCATCCCCAGATAGACCTTTTTGCTTCTCCAGCCAACACAAAGTCTCACCGCTTTTTCTCCAGGTACCATCATCCGAACTCAGCGGGAGTGGATTGTCTATCCCAAACTTGGAACTTCAGTCTGGGGTACGCCTTTCCCCCATTTCCATTGATAACAAGGTTTTTACAGAGACTGACCATGGAGTCAACCACGATCATCGTTATTCTTCCTCATTGGCCACGGAGACCGTGGTTTACAATGGTACTAGAACTGAGCCAGGAAGCTTCCAGTAATCCACAACCTTCTGCTTCAGGAGAATATGCTGTATCCAGATGTCAACACTCTAAATGTGATGGCTTGGAGATTGAAAGGGAAAAGTATTTGTCATTAGGTTGCTCGGCAGCTGTGGCTTCCACTCTGTTAGGCCAGAAAGGTCTCTACAAATCATACATACCATTGCATCTGGGAAAGATTTGCTATATTTGCTGCACAGGAACATCATGATTTCCATTCTCCTACAATTCAAGATATTCTGGAATTCCTTCAAACAGGTGTCGAAAAAGAAATGAGTGTCAGCGATTAAGGTTCAAGTTTCTGCCTTGTCAGCTTTAACTGGTGTCAAATGGGCTCAACATCCATTAGTTATCCAATTTATCCAGGCGGTGCAGAAGATAAGACCTCCCAGGAGGCCGTTCTTTCCCCAATGGGATCTTTGTATAGTTCTGGACGCTTTATCATCTCCTCCTTTCGAGCCCGTACAGTCAGCCTCTCTAGTCAACATCTGTCTGAAAACGTTTTTTTCTGGTAGCTATATCTTCCGCTAAAAGAGTATCAGACCTACAGTCCTTGGGTTGTTCCAGTAATCTCTTAGAATTTTTCCCAGACAGAGTAGTGATCAGACCTGTCTTGGATCACATCCCAAAAGTTTCATCAGTCTTTCATATCAATCAAGAGCTTGTCCTTCCAACCTTCAATTCTGATAACGATCTACATCCATTAGACGTGGGGAGAAGTGTTAAGGCCTATTTAAACGCTACAGCTGAATTCAGATCTTCAGATCGTCTATTTGTTAATATTCAGGGTCAAAGGAAGGTTCTTCCTGTTACTTCTCGAACCATAGCCAGCTGGTTAGTGAAGGTTATCCAGCAGAGTAATAGGCAGAAAGGTTTGCCAGCCCCGCAAGAAGTACATGCACACTCAACTAGGGGCATGGCAGCTTCCTGGGCCTCCTTTACTAAAGTATCAGTTGATTGTATTTGCAAAGCTGCCAGTTGGTCTTCTGCTCATACCTTTTTGTCACACTATCATGTTAATCCTGCTGCTTTAACTACTGTTGATTTTGGCAAAGCTGTTTTGTCTGCAGTTTGAGTTAATAAATATGTTCCTTTTTGCATCCTTACGTTTCCCTCCCTCATTGGTAATATTTTATGTCCCAGTAGTATGCCGCCATTCTCTGTCCAGGAAACTGGAAAATTGAATACTCGCCTATCGGTAATTTTCCTTTCCTGGATCAGATAATGGCGGCATACGAATCCCTCCCTCTTGTCCATTCGAGGACTAATTTTACCAGAATGGCTGGAGGGAGCGGATTTCTTTAATTTATTATGTTGCCTGTCCAATCTGGTTCGGGGGGTGGAGCCAAACCCAGTAGTATGCCGCCATTATCTGATCCAGGAAAGGAAAATTACCGATAGGTGAGTATTCAATTTTTCAGTATTACATTGGCCCAGGCAGAGCTTTACATTTCACACCGAGTGCTGCAGCCATTGGGGAAATATCAGTTTAAAAAAATCTGTTTCCAGTCAAAGCTTCCTGTAATCCCTTTAGATTCACGCGAGTAGCAGAGCAGCTTCCTGGTTCCAGGTCACCTGCCTGGTGACGTGTGCGCTCCACAATTCAGTGTGCTCCTCCTCTGGCAATCTCCAGCGTGAGCGCACACGTCACCAACGGAACGCACGTGTCATCGGTCAGGTGATCCCCGAACCAGGAAGCTGCTCTGTTACCCGCGCGAGCGGCTGCTCACATGATGCGAATGGTTTTGCAGGAACTTTTTTGACTAATGGATTTTTCAATTGGAACCTTCCCCCCGATGCTGCAGCACTCGGTATGTAATTGAAAGCTCTTCCTGGTTCAAGTAGTGACACCCGGTGACCTGACACCCGGTGTATAAGATGACCCCCGACTTTTCAGAAGATTTTAAGTGGTTAAAAAGTCGTCATACACGCCAGAATATACGGTAGATCCAGTTATTGACAAATTTCAAAAATGATTTGCACGTATGCTACAGACTCCCTCTACATGCAAGGTCAACACAGCATATTTACTAAAGTTAAAGGGAACCTGAGGTGTAAGGAAGCTGCCATATTTATTTCATTTTAACCAGTTTAGTACCACAGGCTTACACCCCCCTAGTGACCATGTCATTTTTTACAATACAGGGCTGTGCAGCTTTGTCAGCGTGCTGCACAGCCCTACAACTCAGCACACAAATTAATTTGACCTCCTTTTATTGTCCTTAATAGGACACTCTTTTGGAGGACTGATCGCTGCTGTGATCCTTTTGTTTTTTAATTTAAAAAAGGCAGGCTTTTTCCTCCGTCCTTCCCCATCCTAAATCACCATAGGATGGCGAGCGGCACGGTTCCCCGCCTCTCATAGGCATCAGCCTATGAGAGACACACATTAGAGCCGCTCTGAGGGACAGCCGAGTGTCCCCTGTGCAGCGCTGCAGGAGATAGCAGCGTTGTACAAAGGTAAACAAAGGGGATTTCTTTACCCTTTCAGTGGAAAACAGTCTGCTAGCCGCGGTCGTGGCTAGCGTGAACAAGTAGGGAACGATCGCGCATCCGCATAAATTGGTAAACTGCAGCTCCAGGACTTGATGCCAATCGGCATTAGGCGGTCCTGGGGCTGCCGCCACGGTCACGCCCGTTGGCGTGACACGGTCGTTAGGAATTTAAACAATTCCAGTTGCCTGGCAGTCCTGCTAATCTTTTTGGTCAGTAGGGTCTAAATCACACACCTGAAACAAGCATACAGCTAATCGTGTCAGATTTGTCATAGACATCTGAGCTGCATGCTTCTTTAGGGTCTATGGCTGAAAGAAATAAAGGCAGAGTTGACTGGAAGTTTACTGTACACATATAAATTGTACTTGTATGCAATCCGAAACAATAGTGCAGTAATCAATAATAATTATTTATATATATATATATATATATATATATATATATATATATATATATATATATATATATATATATATATAGTGTTGCCATATTCTGTAGTGCTTTACAGAGTATATCATGATGTACAATCAGGGGAGTCCACAGTCTAATCCTAACCATAGTCATATGTCCCATCTAAAACCAATTTGAAGTGGAACCAATGAACTTTATCTGAATGTTTTTGGGATGTGTGAGGGAAACAGAATAGAGGAAGTCCATGGAAACACTGGGAGAACATACAAATTCCATGCAGATCGTGTCTAGTCCCAGAGTTAAACCAAGGACCCTAGCAACCCAAAGTGAGAGATCTACAGTATCTATCACACCATTAGTATGGTAAAAATATACTTGTTCAGTGTCAAGTGCAGCAGGTAAAACATCATAATACATAAAAACAATTATGCATAAGAATACTACATTGATGCGGCATAATATTTCCATTTAGGATACAAATGGGTACAGACTAACCAGCAAGCTCATGGTGACCCAGAACTCATTGGAGTGTGTAAGGGGCTACAATGGTCCTAAAAGTCCCCTTATTTTAGGACCATTGTAGCCCCTTACACACTCCAATGAGTTCTGGGTCACCATGAGATTGCTGGTTAGTCTGTACCTCTGGGTGTTTCAAGCCCTACTTCATAGAGCCAAATTAATCCATGCCATGCACTGATGAGGATCAACCAATCCGAAACAGTCTGTATGCATGTTGGATTATTATGGCTCTGTACAAATTAACAAGCTGACACATCATTGCATTCCAGCGGTTCTGGAGGTGTGTTTAGCTTCTAAGGGTAACAATGGTTAATTTGCATATATTCAGCAGTGATGCACTGGGAGACATCTCAAGCTCACTCCAACCTGAATTATCGCAAATTATTTCTGTTTTAAGGATACAAATGGGAAAAGGCTTAACCACTTCAGGCTCACAGGCTTACACCCACCTATTTTTTTACAATTTAGTGCTCTGCAACTTTAAAAGCTTGCTGCAGAGCCATAACACTTAGCACACAAGTGAACCCCCCCCCCATTTTCTGCCCACCAACAGAGCTTTCTGTTGGTGGGCTCTGATGCTGCTGCAATGTTTATTTTTTGTTTGTTTTTTTATAAATTTCACTATTTTTATAGTTAATTTTATTATTCCCCTCCCCCCACCAGCCAATTACGGCAATCCTCTCTCATAGGCATCAGCCTAGGAGGGAGGATCATGAAAGGAGCCTCTCCAGGGGACAGCCAAGTGGCATACACTTGAAATCGGCGCCGGGAGACCAGGGCCCAGGATACAACCGGTATATGGCTGATCCTGCTTCTGCACAAGTCCGGGCCATGTTAATTACTATTCGCCCTCCAGGCCGCCATGGAGAGTGGGGGAATGATATAATTCGGCTTCCATCAATTGCTGGAGGCCGAATTATTGTGTTTTTTAAGCAACTTCGGCTCAGTCTTCTGACGGCGCCGACGTTACTCACTGAGCGCCGCTGTAGATGTGATTAACATTATAGTCTATGGTGGCGCCAGCTGCGCCCAAATCTAGCAGCTCTGAAAAGCACTGCTCCGCAGCCAAGTGACACGGCTGTCCCCAGTACAGCACTGCAGTAGATCGCAACGCTGTATAATGTAAATAGCTGGCGGTTTCGCCACCTAACAGTCTCCTAGCGGCAATCACTGCTGGTAGACGGATGACAAAGCGGAGCTCCATCACTCAAGCGGGGAGGCGCGTGCATCGGCGTGCGCTATCCCCTGTAAAACCCTGTCCCAGGACTTACGCAGCCCTGGGGCTGCCACCTTCCTGATGCATTATGCAGTCGCGAAGGGGTTAAAGTGGACCCAAACTCACGCACAACACACAAAAGTCTGTATTTCACATATAGTTGCTGAAGAAATTCACTTCTCTGTGTTCTGTGTTTCTTTAGGCAGACCAATGTGTCTAATTAGTTGTTACCAGCAGCTGTGAATAGATTTCAAGAGAGTTCCTCCTAGGCAGCTCTCTGAATAGTAAACACTAAGGCTTAACACTTTCAGTACTCCTTGCAAAAGTGAAACCAAGTAAAATTTCCATAATTTGCAATGAAGAGATTTTTTCTTTCTTTAAAGTCTACCTGAAACGACAGGCAGTAAAAGTTTTATACACACCTGGGGCTTCCTCTAGCCCCCTCCACACAGATCGCTCCCTTGGCGGTGTCCAAAGCCTCCCGTAGCAGCCCCCTTATCTTCGGTCAAGCATGCTAACCTCCCCCCTCCCCCCCGGTAACATCTGCACGTGCTCCCAGCTGGACAGGAAGTACGTCACCGATGTTCCGTCATCATACCGCAACCACGATCGGGCATTTATACTTACTACGGCCATAGACATGTACTGCTGCATAATCCGTATGGTAGGCAGGGATTATATGGCAACGCACTGAAAAGTTTGCGGCAGCCTTGCGTCGATTTCACTACTTCTGTTGCACCACCATAGTATGTAAATCCCCATAGACTCACATTGCCCTTGCGATGAGCTGCATCGTGATGCAATGCAGCAAGTGTGAAAGTAACCTAAAGGTTATCATGTTGTGGCTAATCTTTTAGAGCAGAGAGGAAGTTCTGAGTTTAATTCCATTTTAAAAGAAAAGAAAATGGAACAGATTATAGTCTTATGGGATATTTCCCAGACTCTCTAGGTGTAAATATGTTTTTTTGTATAATAATAATAGTAAACAGTATACAGGTCCTTCTCAAAAAATTAGCATATTGTGATAAAGTTCATTATTTTCTGTAATGTACTGATAAACATTAGACTTTCATATATTTTAGATTCATTACACACAATTGAAGTAGTTCAAGCCTTTTTTTGTTTTAATATTGATGATTTTGGCATACAGCTCATGAAAACCCAAAATTCCTATCTCAAAAAATTAGCATATCATGAAAAGGTTCTCTAAACGAGCTATTAACCTAATCATCTGAATCAACTAATTAACTCCAAACACCTGCAAAAGATTCCTGAGGCTTTTAAAAACTCCCAGCCTGGTTCATTACTCAAAACCGCAATCATGGGTAAGACTGCCAACCTGACTGCTGTCCAGAAGGCCATCATTGACACCCTCAAGCAAGATGGTAAGATACAGAAAGAAATTTCTGAACGAATAGGCTGTTCCCAGAGTGATGTATCAAGGCACCTCAGTGGGAAGTCTGTGGGAAGGAAAAAGTGTGGCAGAAAATGCTGCACAACGAGAAAAGGTGACCGGACTCTGAGGAAGATTGTGGAGAAGGACTGATTCTAGACCTTGGGGGACCTGCGGAAGCAGTGGACTGAGTCTGGAGTAGAAACATCCAGAGCCACCGTGTACAGGCGTGAGCAGGAAATGGGCTACAGGTGCCGCATTCCCCAGGTCAAGCCACTTTTGAAGCAGAAACCGCGTCGGAAGCGCCTGACCTGGGCTACAGAGAAGTAGCACTGGACTGTTGCTTAGTGGTCCAAAGTACTTTTTTCGGATGAAAGCAACTTTTGCATGTCATTCGGAAATCAAGGTGCCAGAGTCTGGAGGAAGACTGGGGAGAGGGAAATGCCAAAATGCCTGAAGTCCAGTGTCAAGTACCCACAGTCAGTGATGGTCTGGGGTGCCATGTCAGCTGCTGGTGTTGGTCCACTGTGTTCTATCAAGGGCAGGGTCAATGCAGCTAGCTATCAGGAGATTTTGGAGCACTTCATGCTTCCATCTGCTGAAAAGCTTTATGGAGATGAAGATTTCATTTTTCAGCACGACCTGGCACCTGCTCACAGTGCCAAAACCACTGGTAAATCGTTTACGGATCATGGTATTACTGTGCTCAATTGGCCAACTCTCCTGACCTGAACCCCATAGAGAATCTGTGGGATATTGTGAAGAGAAAGTTGAGAGATGCAAGACCCAACACTCTGGATGAGCTTAAGGCTGCTATCGAAGCATCCTGGGGCTCCACAACACCTGAGCAGTGCCACAGGCTGATTGCCTCCATGCCACGCCGCATTGAAGCAGTCATTTCTGCAAAAGGATTCCCAACCAAGTAGTGAGTGCATAACTGAACATAATTATTTGAAGGTTGACTTTTTTTGTTTTTAAAACTCTTTTCTTTTATTGGTCAGATGAAATATGCTAATTTTTTGAGATAGGAATTTTGGGTTTTCATGAGCTGTATGCCAAAATCATCGATATTAAAACAATAAAAGACTTGAACTACTTTAGTTGTGTGTAATGAATCTAAAATATATGAAAGTCTAATGTTTATCAGTACATTACAGAAAATATTGCTTTATCACAATATGCAAATTTTTTTGAGGAGGACCTTTATATGTTCATGACTTTAGATGCAAGGAAATATGCAGTATGGCCTCTTGCAGCTAAGTGATATGACAGAGGATAGCTATATATGTAGATGGCAGACTGTATACTTCTATTGCCCCAAAATTTTAGAAGACAAACCCCCCAAAAATAAAATAAATAAATGATAACGATTAAGAGAAATGGCCTACCTTGAGAGAGACAACAAGCATCAGTAACTTCCTGTCCATTGACTGTACAGAGGGCTCCTGAAACTGGACGCAGTTCCACTGACCCAAAGTTGTTCTCAATGATGCAGTGATCCTGTTCAATGCCCTCACCTTGCAACACTGATAACCAAAGAACACAGACAGCAAACATGTATTAGCCAACAACAATCATAAATCCAGTCCACCAAAACACACCAAGGCCTGCATCACCCAAACATGCCCTCTCCTGTCCTGGATGTGTAACAACCCATTCATTGCTGTAAGGAAAACCCCAAAACATTCATATGTGCTGAGTTTACAGAGGTGGGTAGATTTGGAAAACATTAATACTATATAACATTTCCTCCTCCACAGTATGCTGAGCCACCCCAGCACATAGGGCCACAATACCATAATTCTCCAACCAGAGAGTTTTCATTGTTAATTAGGACGTAACTGGCTGGAGAGCATGACTGGCCAGACACCAGTATTGCAGAAGGTGAGGGGAGGAATTCATTACAGCTACAATATTGTAGGCATTAGAAAAACATGACAGCTGAAAGTGCAAATTCAATCATTACTGCAATTTGTTATTATGCCAATACTGGGCTGTAACATCATCTCAGCATCATATATGAAAAATTCTGCACAAAAGTCTAAGCTATCAAACTGAATGAAATGCAGCTAGAAAAGGCTACACAATGCATAAAGACATACTGGGGTGCATTCCACTTTAAAAATCTAACACACAGAAAAGGGCAGCAGCTACGCTGCTGAACTGTCTGGAAATAGGTCATATCATGATAAACAGCTTGCATCTTACCTATGTCATGATCGCCGCTCCCAATGTTTGTTGTGCCTTCCTATATATTCAGGGAACACAAAAAAGAAGCAGTCAGTGCAGATATCACTGGCAGCGTAGATGACAGATTTGCACCTCAAACACAGACACCACGGTGAGCACAGCACTGCCAGAAATGCAAAGCCTTTGTCTGAACACACAAAGTGGAAAACAACACAATCCATTTTACCTTCTTGGGAATAACAAGACAGCAGAGCCTAATGAATGCTAAGTAGAAATGACAAGAAAAGCCTCATCTACGAGCCAGGCAAAGTGGGAATAGCGCGCGCGCGAGAGAGAGAGAGAGAGAGAGAGAGAGAAAGACAGAGGGAGGAGGGAGAGGAGAGACATTAGTACATCACACCAAACATGTTTCTAACAAGTCTAGTGACACTACAATACAGGGAAATACAATGTGTTGTTGAAAGATCAACCTGTGACCAAGGATGTTACCCCCCCCCCCCCCCCCCCCCGCTCAGAATTTCTGCAGGGGGACCTAGTTATGCCCCTGTCTATAGTATGCAAGATGTGTACTCCATGAAGTGCTCAGCATTGTCTATTTTTGGCACAGAATGCAGGAGGAGGTTTACCTTCAAGGGATCCTGAAGTGAGAGGAATTCTTAGACTACCATCTTCATTTTTAATAGTGCTAGTTGCCCAACTTCTGTGCTGATGATCTGCCTCTAATACTACAAATACTGACCCAGAATGACCATGCAGATCAGATGCTTTGACTCTGGTCTGACTCCACTGGCTACATGCTTGTTACATGTGTGCGACTCAAAAACAACTAAAGCCAAAATCTCAGCATGACAGCCAGGCAACTGGCATAGTTTATATGGCAATGAAGATGGCAGCCTCTGTAGCCCTCTCACTTCAGGTTCCTCTTAAATTACTCTTTTTCCCAGCCTGGAAATGATTTAGAGTAATACAACCCATCGTCACTGGCTATGCACAACTGACTCATTCAGGTTATCATGAAATAGGTACTAAAGGGGCCCATACATCTAACGATTTTCCCACCGATATACAACCGTTTCGATCACAGTGATCGAAACGGCTGTGAAATCGCCGCGCACACCGATGACAGAACGATTGATTTCCGGCCGCAATCGATCGTTCCTGACGATTCCCGTCGCCCCATCCATGCGGAAGATTTTCCTTGGTCGCCGGCGGGTCGGGAGTGCGTCGTTAGCGGCGTTCGAATGGCCGACGACCGACGCAAACAGCGGGTATACATTACCTGCTCCGGCCGGCGAGAGTCCCTTGGTCTCTGCGGTCTTCTTCTCCGCTCCGGGCTGTTCCTGCTACACAGAACTTCCTGCCCCGGCAGGAAGTTTAAACAGTAGAGCGCCCTCTACTGTTTAAACTTCCCCTGGACAGGAAGTTCAGTAGCCGGAGCGAGAAGACAGCAGAGACCAGGGGACTCGCGCCAGCGGAGCAGGTAATGTATGCAGGGGGGGGCGGCAGCATCGGCAGCTCCACAGATTGTGATCGGTTTCAGGTTGAAATCGATTCACAATATGTTTGCAGTAAAGGTGGCCATACGATCCCTCTCTGATCAGATTATATCAGAGAGGGATCTATCTGTTGGTCGAATCTGATGGCAAATCAACCAGTGTATGGCCACCTTAAAGAGAGTCTGAAGCGAGAATAAATCTCGCTTCAGACCTCATAGTTAGCAGGGGCATGTGTGCACCTACTAAAACGCCGCTATCCCGCGGCTTAACGGGGGTCCCTTCACCCCCAAATCCCCTCCGTGCATCGCGGAATCTCTTCCGCATTGGGGCAGGGCTAACCGCCCTCTTTTAGACGCGTACCTCCGCCTCTCCCCCGCCCCTCTTAGTCTTCCTTCACACGAGCCCCTGCTAACTATGAGCTCCGAAGCGAGAATTATTCTCGCTTCAGTGTCTCTTTAAGAGGTTTTGTGATACGTATACATGCAAACTAGGCACACCTTTAAATGATAAATCACCACTCCGGTGCTGAGGATGTCCTCATCCACAGCAATCAGATGAGGTAAAGCAGAGTCTATGGTCACTCTGGCTTTCCCTTGATTGATGTCCACATTATAATGCTCCATCAGGGCTTCCTTGTCTGTCCACCTTTCTGTCCAGTCCTTAGTGAGCTGCTCAATCTGCCAACACAAAATATATAATTACTGTTTCTATAAAAAGAAAGCATTACATGTGTTAATCCCCTCAATTATCAGGCTTCTGGTCAGCAGTTAGGAATTTGATGATGAGGGTAGGACGAGTTGACCTCAGAAATGAACGAAAGGCCCACCTTCTGCACTTAAATAGACAAGACAAATAACATTTATATTGCGCTTTTCTCCTGGCGGACTTAGAGCGCCAGAGCTGCAGCCACTAGCAGGCATGGGCAAACTCGGCTCTCCAGCTGTTATGGAACTACAAGTCCCACAATGCATTTGCCTTTATGAGGCATGACTGTGGCTGTCAGACTCCTGCAATGCATTGTGGGACTTGTAGTTCCTTAAAGGAAAACTTAAGTCAACAATAAAAAATGAGATTTACTCACCTGGGGCTTCCCTCACCCCCCAGCAGCCGATCGGTGCCCTCGCAGCCCCGCTCTGACGCTCCCCCCAGCTGGCCACAATAGCAGCATAGGGGGCGATATACAGGCTGGGAACGCGAAGAATCACTCGCGTTCCCATGCCTGTCTGCCGGTGACGGCCAAACCGGAAGTGTTCGCCGGCAGGTCCTGGAGCGTCAGAGCGGGGCTGCGAGGGCACCGATCGTCTGCTGGGGGCTGAGGGAAGCCCCAGGTGAGTAAATCTAATTTTTTATTGTTGACTTAAGTTTTCCTTTAACAGCTGGAGGGCCAAGTTTGCCCATGCTTGCACTAGGGCATGCTCTATAGGCAGTAGCAATGTTAGGGAGACGTGCCTAAGGTCTCCTCACAGAATAGGTGCTGGCTTACTGCACAAGAAGAGCCAAGATTCTAATGCAGGTCTGTCTCAGAGGCAGAGCCTTTAACGATTACACTATCCAGCCACTGTCTAAGGGTTGGTCCACACTTGTCCGGTCGCAAATCGGAATGAGTTTTAAATGGAACAGTTTTTCTAAAAACTGATCCGTTTTTGAAAATGTTGTGCTTTTGCAGCATACGTTTCCAGTACATTTAAACGTATGTCAAAAACGTGTCCTTCATTCCTGTGTGTTTCTATTGGATAAAGAGGTCCGCAAAGAGGACGCTGAGGGGAGGAGCAAGGCAGTAGGCAATCTGCTTTCGCATCCATATTGTGTGCAAAGTTCTCTGTGTAGAGGGAGATCCGTTTTTGTATTGCCTTTCATTGCCTCCGCAGGTATCCGGGCTCCGTGAAAATCTGCAAAATCCAGACTCTCCGGTCAGTTTTCTAAAACTGAGCCCACGGAATCAGTTTTTTGAAGTGTGTGAAGACGGCCGCTATTTTTAACATTGGTATCTGTGGCTCTGTTTTTGTCCAGGGCAAAAAAAAATAGAGCCACGGATATAGTGTTGAAACAAGTGTGAACCGACCCTCACACTACCCAGCCAATGAGGTCTCTAGGGGAAACAAATCATCATTGGCTTCAATTCACATGTGGTAATGCAGAAAACAGCTGATTTTACAGATCATTTACCGGTAGTCAAATCTTAATTAACTAAGGCTGTTATTTCACAGAAAACTAACATTACAGACTAGGGAGGTCTATGAATGACTTGTGCCGTAAATACCTCAATAAAATATCAATTCACAAAGATATTCACAAAGATTAAACATGCGATAAAACTAAAGGAGAGGTTTGGAATTTATCTCCAGTTTAGAGCTATCAGTAAATTAGTACTTTAGGACCATTGTAGTCCCTTACACACCCCAATGAGTTCTGGGTCACCATGAGCTTGCTGGTTAGTCTGTGCCTCTCAGTAAATTAGTAAACAGCCATTTCATAAGGTTATAGAATGGAGGAAACAGAGCAGAGAAAATATGAAAACTAATTAAATTATTCAGAAAAATAACATTAATCATAAAAACATTTTCCTAATTTCACAATATTATGTAGTAAATAAAAATAGTTCATAAGCTACTCATGGTTTTGCGTGGATACAAATTAAATGTTTAATTTATGCTCTTTGGACTTTACTTGTCAATGTATTAAAAAATGCTATCTGCATCACATCTGTCATCCATTTTCCCTGCACTGCAATAATCCATGAAATACTGAAGGTACCGTATATTCCGGCGTATAAGACAACCCCCTCCCCCCCCCAACTTTTCCAGTTAAAATATATAGTTTGGGATCTACACGCCGTATAAGACTACTCCTCTTTCAACGCACACAAAATAAAAATTAAAAAAAAAAACATCATATACTGGTGCTTTGTATGAACAGGTACTGGTGCTGTACTGTATGTGATACCCAGTATATAACAGTATACAGGCGATTGCCTGGTTGGATTGGTCAACTCTCCCTAAGTAGATTGGTCAGCTCTCCTTGTCTGGAAGAATAGATTGTGCTGTGCCCATAAAACACGCCTCTTTCACTCTTCTGGCCCACCCTTGTATTCTACTTTCCTCCTCCTCTGCCTCTCACATCTCGCACATGTGCGCCTGCGCCGCTTCACTACAGTCCTCAGCAGCGAGATCTGAGAGTCGGTAACAGGATAGGGCGTATCACCCGGCATCAATGACACCCGGCGTATAAGACGACCGCTGACTTTTCAGATGATTTTCAAGGGTTAAAAAGTAGTCTTATACGCCAGAATATACAGTATTTTTATTATTTTTGTAGATTACTGAAGGTGTTACAATGTTACTGAATCTGGGGGGGGGGGGGGAAGTCTACAATATGGCAAAAAGAATCATGGCAGCTGACAACCTGCCTTACACGTTGCAATAGACCAGGGACCCATCAATGAACATGGAGGTGTTTTTCTTACTTGCCTGGAGATTGGCTTAAACAACTGACTTTTCCGAGGTCGTCCTGTGAAGACTTTTATATTTGTTAGGTGCTAAATTATATAATATTATACAGATGACAAAAACTCATTTGTCACTGCATTCAGTAAGATTTCTACTGTAAATACACAATTCTATAGATTAGTTATAAAATAAGTTTTCAAGCAGCTGTGTTCTTGTAGCTGTAAGCACACCATCCCCAACTGATGACCCCTTTGTGCAACCACATCTCTGGTCCAATATCACTCCAGTCAGGGCTGAAAATTCTTTCCACACAACAGACCATTTATAATAAATCCAGGCCACTTTGCAAGATCACTTATGATCACCAGTCCAAACATTCTTCAGAAACATAAGGCATGTTGAGTCTAAACAGGGATGATGTACAGAGCAACAACAGCTGAATTCTGTATTTTATCATGATGCTAACAGCACCATCTTGTGGAACTATTGACAATTACACCATAGATCTTCTTCAAAGCACACAGTATGTATTTTTCTATTTTACATAATACAGTCTAATAACATTAACACGAAATTCAACCTTACAGAAACAATAGAATCCAAAAAAATGCCTCTTATTCCTACCTTTAGTTCACTCTGCTGTACCAGCTCTGACAGATTTCCATCTCTCTCCTCATTGAATGAAGGGCTCATAGTTCTCTGGATTAAGAACACACAGAAGGGGGAAAACCCACAATATTAATCAACTCCATAAATAAGTTGCTTACAGGAAGGGAATGCAGATATTTACTGCAGTAGCCTGAACAAATGGCTCATTCCATTAATGAATGTACTTGTTCTATAACTCATATATAACTCATTTGTTGAACATGTTTTTATTGAAGCATATCATATTTTATTATTGCATTAATATTTGGAGCTTCATTTTCTTATTTAACTGGAAATGTATGAAAACATTCCCTGTTTAGCTACTGCTAGAAATCACATTGCTGAAGCCAGGCCTTCTGAACTGATGACTGATAGCTAATGCCAGTTCTTCACTGCGGATTACCTTTACCATACATCAGTAAACAGAATCGGTTTTAGGTACAATATATGACATCTCCTCAGCTTTCCCAAACCCAGCCACCTTTAAAGAGACTCTGTAACAAAAATTGCATCCTGTTTTCAAACATCCTACAAGTTCCAAAACCTATTATAATGTGCTCTGGCTTACTGCAGTACTTTCTACTATCACCATCTCTGTAATAAATCAGCTTATCTTTCCCCTGTCGGACTTATCGCCCTGTGTCTGGAAGGCTGCCAAATTCTTCAGTGTTGTGGTTCTGTGATGCAAGCCCCCCTCCAGGCCCCTCTATGCACACTGCCTGTGTGTTTTTTAGATTAGGGCAGCTTCTCTCTGCTCTCTTATCTTTTACAAGCTGGATAAATCGTTCTCTGAGCTGGCTGGGCTTTCACAAACTGAGGAATTAGAAACAGGCAGAGCTGTTTGCAGGAAGAAACGATCAGCCTGTCACTTCAGTGCATGAGAGCTGCAGGGGGAAAGAAACACACAAATTATCTCTTGAGATTCAAAAGGAAGGCTGAATACAGCCTGCTTGTGTATGGATGTATTTTCTGTGTGTGGACATACTGTACATCAACCTACCGGTACTTCCTGTTTTGGTGGCCAATTTGTTTGTTTATAAACAAACTTTTTAAAACTGTTTTTAACCACTTTTAATGCGGTGGAGAGCGGCAAATTGTGACAGAGGGGAATAGGAGATGTCCCCTAACGCACTGGTTTGTTTACTTTTGTGCGATTTTAACAATACAGATTCTCTTTAATACAGAGGACCTAAACATTTGTACCCTTCATGGCATTTTACATCTGAATTTTTAGCTTTTTATTATTCTTAGATGCCTTTTTGGGTGTACCCAACTAAACACAAGCCTGCCTACACACACATTAGGCCTGTTTTCCACTGAGAAACGCACAGGTGTATGGTGCGATTGAGATGCATTTGTGAATTCGACCAGGAGGAAAAAAACAGCTGGGAACATATTTTGAACTGCCAAAAAAAAAATTAAAAAAAAAATCAAAAAAAAATAATCACATAGCGGTGATTGATGGGCAATTTTCCTGTGCTCCTAAACTTTGTATAGGAGGCCAATTGCATGGAATATGCAGCAGGCATGGCGATTGCACTAAGGGAAAACCGTGATGTAAACAGCGCACTTATGAGAACATCCCCACATGATTTTCAGCAGTTTAAGTACATCAGTTATCGATCAGATTGTGATTGAAATCGCATAGCAAAATGATCCTATTGGAAAATAGTCCATATAGCTGTGGACCTTTTCTGCTAGCCAAAATGTTTATCTTGTCCCACTCATATAAAGTGGATCTTCCATTCTTTTTCTTTTTTTTTTTTTTACTACTTATTGGGTACAGGCAAGAAAGAATAGACCTCCTGTCAAATATTGTTACATTAAAGAGAAGCTCCAAACATCTCCTGCTGCTGCTGGCGGGAGAAGGTGAGGAATTGCTGATTGATGTGTTATTTCTTGTATTCCTGTATTGTCGTATTGCTGTATGTCACCCTAAATATTGTCTGTAACCTAAACTAATGTCCAGCGCTGCGTAATATGTTGGCGATTTATAAAAACTATAAATAAATTCTCTTCCTCTTGTCCACAAGAATGCTAGTATGCTGAAGATTCTAACACTACCCCATGGACAAAAAGTGATTTTATCATCAGTTTGAAGTTTTGCCTCAGTTGTGCTGCAGGTGACATGACAGGAACCATGGGGAAATTTTCTTATAAAGGAACACAAACAGCAATTAAACTAGACAAATGTTTTCATTCTTCCACATTGCAGAAGAAGATAAATTATGAGAGAAAAATCAGGGTAAGGAAAAAAAAAATTGAAAACGCTGCTTAAAGTTATAAGAAAAATCACAAATACTATTTTTTGCACCGTAACACACAAGTTTTTTCCCTCCAAAAGTCTGTGTAAATTGTTATTATAGCAGAGTCGGAACCATTGCAAGTTATGTATAGCCCTTTAATATATCATAGCCAAAGATACAAACAGCAATGTTCAGGATGTTATCCCTTTGTTAAAGTGAACCTCCAGACTAAAAATCTACTCAGCAGCACTGAAAAGGCTTTGTGTTTAACAGTTTCATAGCATCAGAACTTTGTTTTTCTTATCCTAGCCTAATTTTTAGCTGTACAGAAGAAAACTGCACGGGCATTTTTTCCCTAATGCTGTGCAAAGCATGATGGGATTTCTGATGTTGTTCTCGTTCTGCCGTTTTGGTGCAAATGTTTTTTTTCCCAAATTTTGAATTTGAGATTTGAAGCCTAGCGTGCGCAGCAGGGAGGGGTGATCAGGATACCAGACATTTAGAACTGTGTCTCATGCTCCGTCACCTCCTTTCAACCAAAAAGATGGCTGCCCCCATGAAAAGATGGCTGCCCCCATGAAATCACAAACATTTGCCTGTTCTTTTGAAACAAAGTGGGTAAGAGATTATATTACCTATCTATTTTAATTAACATAACTTATGTTACTTAATGACAGTATATTTGTTTAGGCTGAAGTTCCCCTTTAACCTTTTCGGGACCGCATGCATTAGATTCTACGCCGCACTTGTGGCTGTTCTAGCCTGATGCGGCGTAGAATCTACGCCGGCCCGCAATTTCCGCTCCCGACGCAATCGTGCGCACCCGGAGGGGGAGATTAAGCTGTCATATGACAGCCGACATCTCCCCCGAGTGATCAGCAGCCATCGCGTATGGCTGCTGATCACGTGATCACTACGATCGCCGTCGGATCTTAGTGATCAGTTTGACAGCTGCGGCGGCAGGAGGGAAAAGAAAAGGATCCACTTACCTCCCTGCCATTCCCGCGACGATCGGCACCCCCTCCGCTCTGGCCGGCATCTCCGCTCCATTTGACGTCAGCGCCGGGTCCCGGCTTGATGACGTCATCAAGCCGCGACCCGGAACTGATCGTCAGACAGAACGGAGATGCTGGACGGAGAAGAGGGTCCCGTGCGGCTCATCGCTGGAGCCTGGAAGGTAAGTGAAGGCTGCTGGCAGAAGGGGGGGGGAGGGGCACAGGCCACCATGGGGGGACACCAATCCAGCCAGCCACACACGGGATCCGGCCGCCTGACCCCCCCAAACGTGCGCACCCCCTCCCGCGCAAAATGCCTTGGTCCTTAAGGGGAGGTAGGCTGCCGTTGTTCCAACATTTTAGCATACCCGACAGAATAGCATACAAATGCTACTGAGCATGTGCAAAGTCTTGCAGGGCATACATTAACCCCATAATACCCATCAGCAGCATTAACCTTTTCAACCCCAGTTAGCTGCCTGTGTGCCGATGTGCTATCTCCACTATCCAAGTGGACATAGAGTTAGAATAAAAAGTTGTCCGAGCGAAGCGAGGACCGAGCCCGCAGCCCAGCAAGTGAAGCGAGCGGGCAAGGGGACACTGATTCTACTAACAAGGTGTATATCACTTTAAATGTATGCTGTTTTGTCAATGTATGCTAGTTAGTTGGAACACCGGTCCCGAAAAGGTTAAGCTGTGCACAAAGTGTCAACAAAACACACACAACTATATATACCAATCATGGCTGGGGCATCACCCAATCACATGCTCTCAAGCCCTAACTCCGAGGGGCGGGGATGCAAGCTGACCTGATGGGGTACCTTACAGCAATGGGAAATCCGCATTTATTAAGGCTTACCAGTGCTCCCAGCAAAAAAGCCTCCTCTGTCATAGGGGGCGGTGTTCCACTATTCCATGTGCCATTTTCCCTTCTAAGATAGCTGCTCTGCATCACTATACTGTTCTGCTTAAGCAGCCATCAGCTTGCAAGAAAGCCAGGGTGTGCCCTGGCGTAAGGGGCAATTATGGCTTTACAAGCGGCGGCTTTTTCACTGGGAGTGATGGTAAGCCTTACTATACACTGATTTCACACTGTATACTTTGTATGCAGCTTGACAAAGGGTTAACGTAACGAAACAGCAGCCTGTTTGTATCTTTAGCTATGATCCATTAAAGGGTCACTTAAAGGGGAACTAAAGTAAGAGGTATACGGAGGCTGCCATATTTATTTCCTTTTAATTAATACCAGTTGCCTGGCAGTCCTGCTGGTCTATTTCTCTGCAGTAGTATCTGAATAACACCAGAAACAAGCATGCAGCTAGTCTTGTCAGATCTGACTTTAAAGTCTGAAACGCCTGATCTGCTGCATGCTTGTTCAAGGGCTATGGCTAATTGTGTTAGAGGCAGAGGATCAGCAGGGCTGCCAGGCAACTGGTATTGCTTAAAAGGAAACAAACATGGCAGCCTCCATATACCACTATCTTCAGTTCCCCCTTTAAGCCAACTGAAAAAAATGAGCTTTACTCACCTGGGGCTTCTACCAGCCCCCTGCAGCTGTCCGGTGCCCCCGTAGACTCGCTCCGATGCTCGTGGTCCCGCCGGCAGTCACTTCCTGTTTCGGCGACAGGAGCCGACAGGCCGGGAACGCGAGTGATTCTTTGCGTTCCTGGCCGTAATAGCACCCTCTATGCTGCTATACGCTATAGCAGCATAGAGGGCGCTATTACAGCCAGGAACATGAAGAATCACTCGCGTTCTCAGCCTTTTGGCTCCTGTCGCCGAAACCAGAAGTGGCTGCCAGCGGGGCCAGGAGCATCCGAGCGAGTCTATGTGGGCTCCGGACAGCTGAAGGGGGCTGGTAGAAGCCTCAGGTGAGTAAAACTTTTTTTTCAGTTGGCTTAAGTGACCCTTTAAAGAGCTATACAGAGAACAAGCACCTGATGATAAAATGTGGGTTCAGAATATATATTTTTTTGTCTTCTTTTCCCTTCTCTAAAGCTGCGTCTGATGGTGAGAAAAATACATTAAATATTACAAGCATTGAAAACAAACTAATACTCATTCTGATTAGACACCGTGCTATATCAATGTGGAAAGAAAATAACATTTTAAAATAAAGTCAGTGGGACATACCATTTCAAAGTTCTTAAGCATGGCTTTCAATCTGTTAATTTCTTCTCTTAGCTCTCGTATCAATTTCACATTAGCATCCTGGAAAGATACATAAATAAATGACTCTCAGAGTAAGAAACCTGTTAGAAGGTATACATAATCCCCCAAGTACAAGCAGAGTTCTTGGTACCCAAAAAAGTGGCCTTCTCACCCCTCCATAAACACAGCAGAGCTGAGTGAGATCGGTGACAGCTGTGTCCGTTCCCCCTTAAAGGGAATGTCCAAGCAAAATAAAAAAATGAGTTTCACTTACCTGGGGCTTCTACCAGCCCCATGCAGCCATCCTGTGCCCTCGTAGTCACTCACTGCTGTTCCAGTCCCCCGCTGGCAGCTTGCCGACCTCGAAAGTCGGCGGGACGCATTGCGTACATTTTTACGCATTCCCGCTAGTGCAGGAACATTAACACATACATTTTTACACGTTACTGGTTCAACGCGTAAAAATGTATGTGTTAATGTTCCTGCACTAGCAGGAATGCGTAAAAATTTACGCAATGCGTCCTGCCGACCTCTGAGCTCGGCAAGCTGCCAGCGGGGGACCGGAGCAGCAGTGAGTGACTACGAGGGCACAGGATGGCTGCATCGGGCTGGTAAAGCCCCAGGTAAGTGAAACTCATTTTTTTATTTTGCTTGGACATTCCCTTTAAGCAGAGTGGTGATGGTGAAATTTCATTGATGCCATTTGGTATGTGTAGCTGACGTAAATCCCAATTTATGTAATTTTATACCATCTGAAAGATTTTGACTAATACATGGTATTAAAGCAAATGTTGAGATGCTGAGCATCTATACTGATTAGAACACAATATACAAAACCTGATTCGTACTAGAAAAACACAATTGAATCCTATTCAGAGTATTATATATGTGTATAAAATATAACTTATTATTGCTATAATTAAAAATACATATGTAATATTACCTAACTGAGGTAGGTGTACATTTCTCAATCAGATATCGACTATTAAGTCTAAGAAATAATTTCTGATCAACCTATTCCTCAATGAGATTGCTAATGTACTATAGAAATTCCCCCCACCACAAATCCAACATGTTTCGCCCCCTAAAATGGAGCTGTCGTCAGGGAGTGCGAGGGTGCCAAGTGCATAACATAATCACATTACAATCACCACATATGGAAAACAAAAAATGAGAGCTGTGCTCTCTAGCTCAGTCAGTCATCAAGTGAGTTCCATCAGCAAGCAGCCTTATATAGACCTCACTGAGGGAGTGTCCTATAAACTCAACCTCTCCCTATCAATGTTGGCTTTTATTGGATCATAGACCTTTCAATCAGCATAAACAGTTTTTGATTGGCTATCGTATCTCATATCATGATGTCATATCATCACAACCCAGCCTGCAACCCTGTATTAATCTGAGACACAACTATGCGCTTTGAGTCCTATGGGAGAACAGCGCTTTACAAATGTTATTGTATTGTATTGTATGTCTAAAAACCTAATTTACAAGTGAAATTACACTCCCAAATTCATTCTGCGGGAGCTAAATGTACTTGTCATTCAAAGCCAACCAGCGGCATATTTACAGTTACCTCCGAAATAGGGAAACACTGCATGGTGTCTCCTACTCCATAGGGGACCATTGCGTGCCTTCTATTTGTCCTGCCTATCCTGTCCCGCCCCCACCCACGATCATCATACGTTACTAGTGAGAAGTATTACTCGCTACCTGGTTGGATCACAATTTGCTCGTCCTTCCCCTGTACCAATCACAGCCCATTCCTTCCGCCCCTGCACCGATCGTAGCACATTCACAATTGGAAGGTCCAGACTGCGTCACATTGGGTCAAAGTCTATTCTCTCCGCCCCTGCACCAATCAGCGCTCGCTTTGCCGAGTGTTGTGTGGTGATGTCTCTACGTGCAGGGTGCGGTGATGTCATCCTCCTGGCCAATCAGGGTGGCTGTTTACGGAGAGGGAGCGGGTACAGGCTGCAAGCTGCCACCATTGGACCGATCTCCGTTTACTTCACGGCATGTAAACATTGTTGCCATGGAGACCCGTTCTGTGTGCACTTTTGAATACAAAAAGCATATCCTGCTGCGCATTACAGTATATGTTGTAATACATGGAAAGCATGTATGCGCCCATCAAGACCCGCATAACCTAAAATGCAATCATACCATTACATATAGAAATGTACAACAGCAGGCTATATTCCAGGCACACATTTAAAATATCCAGAACAGAGTTCGGTCCAATGGTGTTATGCACTTGGCACCCTAACACTTAGCACTTTTTGTTTCACTGACGACGGCTTCATTTTAGGGGGCCAAAACATGTTGGATTTGTGGTGGGGGGAATTTCTATAGTACATTAGCAATCTCATTGAGGAATAGGTTGATCAGAAATTATTTCTTAGACTTAATAGTCGGTATCTGATTGAGACATTCACACCTACCTCAGATAGGGAATATTACATATGGATTTTTAAATTCTAGCAATTATAAAAGTTATATTTTATACACATTTATAATACTCTGAATAGGATTCAATTCTGTGTTTTTCTCATCTATACTGATCACTAAAGCCATGGATCACATTGAAAGAGCAACATGGATGTTTTAAAGGTTAAAGAGGAGCGTTACTGAACGTTACTTGCTTATATTTTGCAATATTAATTTATACAATTTTAACCTCCCTGGCGTTCTGATAATGCGCAGCCGCACGGCTGTGCATGGTTTTTTAAACTTAATTTTTTTTTTAATCATGTAGCTAGCCTAGCGCTAGCTACATGATACCCCCCTCCCAGAGGAATCCCACCCACCCTTCCGATCGCTGCCGGCGATGATGGCCGTCAGGAGATCCCGTTCTGAACAGGATCCCCGTCAGGGCTTCCCCCGTCGCCATAGCGACGACCGGAATGACGTCAACGACGTCATAGGGAGTCCCGATCCACCCCTCAGCGTTGCCTGGCACTGATTGGCCAGGCAGCGCACGGGGTCCGGGCGCTCGTTACGCGGCAGATAGCGGCGCATCCACGGCGATCGTCTACAACATGCAGCAAGCAAAGTGCTTGCTGCGGGTTTAAAAAAAAAAAATTATTAAAATCGGCCCACCAGGGCCTGAGCGGCACCCTCCGGCGTCTCTGGACGAGCTAAGCTTGTCCAGAACGCTAAGGAGGTTAAGTCATTTTTATATTTATCGGAGATGGCCACAGTGGCAAAGAGCATCACTGCAGAATTGTTCCGAATGAGCAGAAACAATACCTGGTCTCAGAGAGTGCTCTGGGGTAGAAGGGTGCATAACTTAAAGGGGAACTGAAGAGAGAGGTATATGGAGGCTGTCATGTGTATTTCCTTTTAGACAATACCAGTTGCCTGGCAGCCCTGCTGATCCTCTGCCTCTAATACTATTAGCCATAGCCCCTGAACAAGCATGCAGCAGATCAGGTGTTTCAGTGGTTCAGACTTATAAGTCTGATCTGACAAGACTAGCTGCATGCTTGTTTCTGGTTTTAATCAGACACTACTGCAGAGAAATAGACCAGCAGGGCTGCCAGGCAACTGGTATTGATTAAAAGGAAATAAACAGGACAGCCTCCATATACCTCTCTCTTCAGTTCCCCTTTAATAGTCTAGGCTAAGCTAAACATCACTGGGAAGGCAGGGTTACAAGTCTATGAACAGCAATATAAACATACAGGTAGTGTTTTTGACGTTGAAACTAGGATAATTAAAACTAGGTACAGTATCCTGAATAATAATTATATTCTAATATGACTCTGTAAGTATGCAACTATCAGGTTAGCTGCTCCCAGCCCCTCCTCCTGAGTTTCCTGTTTACATGATAAGTAGTAGCAGATTTGCATATGATTTGCATCTGAATTGAATGCGAAGTGTGCAGAAAGTCTATTTAGGTGCTGCACACATGAGCTGGTGGTCATTTTAGATGCAGCCTTAGTGGTATGCGCTGGCGTTCTCCTCGCTGTTCAACAAAATGTAAGTTACACTTTTTTTTTTGCTTAGCTGCTCCCAAGGTTTTAAATTGCGGTTAGGTCACTTGCCCGGATGTTTGCCTCACCGTGGCGCAAGTGTCTAGTACATTATACTTTGCATGCAAACCATATTGGAAGCTAAAGTTCCTCCTAGCGTAATAAAGGTTAGCACTTGTTTTGGATGCAGGGCATGCATTTTTCAGTCTAGCAGAGGTGGTGTATGCCTGTGCGATTAACCATTCAATTGCAGCATGTGTTAAGGGATGCACAGCCTTTTCCCCCGCTGTTTCTTGACTCTGTAAGTGTGTAACTATCAGGTTTGCTGCTCCCAGCCCCTCCTCCTGAGTTTCCTGTTTGCATGATAAGTAGTAGCAGATTTGCATATGATTTGCATCTGAATTGAATGCGAAGTGTGCAGAAAGTCTATTTAGGTGCTGCACACATGAGCTGGTGGTCATTTCAGATGCAGCCTTAGTGGTATGCGCTGGCGTTCTCCTCGATATTCTAATATAGGTTGTTGTGCTACCTCATTAAAGAGGGAGGTACTACTTTTAGAGACTGGGGACTTCCTCCTTACATTTAAAGTGTACAAATCTTTTCTCTAGGACACATTTCTCAAACAAATCATTTTTGTAATGCATTTTCAGCCTAAAGTACCTGAAGGCCTAGGGGATACTTACCTCAGGAGGGAGAAGCCTCTGGATCCTAAAGAGGCTTGCCCCATCTTCCTCAGCAGAGGGGATCCAGCGATAGTTCCCCTAAAGTCTGCTTTGACACTGGTCCTGCGCAGGCACACTAGCGGCTTTACCTCGGACTCCAGCAGAAATAGTCGCTCTCCACAGGCGGGAGCCACCTGCACAGTAGGGCCGACCCAATCAGGCTTGACTATTTCCGCAAGAGCAGCTAGTGCGGAAAGCCGCTAGTGCACCTGCACAGGTAGGCCAGTGTAAATACGATTGTGGCTGTACCTCCGGGGAACCCAGTGCTGGTGGTGGATTCCTGAGGACAGGAGAAGCCTCATTAGGATCCAGAGGCTGCCCCCCCTTTCTGCCACCCCCGGGTAAGTATCTGATATTTTTGTAAGTAAAGTCACATCATGCTACGCTCATTTTATATAGTCCAGTTGCTGGAGCTCTGCACATCCATGCAGATAAATCATTCAGGTAAAACTTCTGTTTGAAAGCGCTGCCATCTCTCCAGCTGTGAAAATCGAATATAAGTATACTAGTGGCTAGCTGCATTCATTGTTTCAAATCTACTTTCAAAATTTTTAGATTAGAATTAGTACATAATTTGCATCTGCCTTGCATTTAAGGCATGTATTTAGCTCCAGTGGGGCTTTGCATTGCCTCTGTTGGTCTACATTGCAGGTGCAGCCTTGAGCGCTGTCATTTATCTGTGTACTCTTTATATTGCTCAGGTGTACCTTCAAGGTCACTTTAAAGTTCTAACATGTTTTATTAATTGAGATGAAAACCGTAATAAAAATGTAATCCATGTTTACCTTTTATAACAAAACTAGAACAAGGGCAAACAAGATAAAACTATATGAGCCTGTTCTGTCCTCCTTAGTGCACGTCATATCAACTATGTACCCATATAAAAGGTTTATAGAACTTTACTTTCTTTTGAAAAGGAATATATTGTTTCAAACACAATGATTACATTCCAAAGTCACTGGATCCATTCCAATCTCAACCACAAACTCAACACTATGTACTTTTCTTATATTTCTCTCTACGGTCAGGTGAAACAGTTACTTAACTGATCTTAAAGGGAACCGAAACTGAGAGGGATATGGATTTTTTTCTTTTAAACAATACCAGTTGCCTGGCAGCCCTGATGATCTCTTTAGTTGCAGAAGTAGCTGAATCACAGACCTGAAACAAGCATGCAGCTAATCCAGTCTGACTTCAGTCAGAGCACCTGAACTGCATGCTTGTTGAGGGGCTGTGGCTGAATGCATTAGAGGCACAGGATCAGCAGGAGAGTCACGCAACTGGTATTATTTTAAAAGGAAAAATCCATATCCTTCTCAGTTCAGGTTCCCTTTAAACTGAAATGAAAGGCTTGATTAACCAGTTCACCCCCAAGGGTTTTTATCCTCACGGACCAGAGCAATTTTCAGTTGTCAGCGCTCCTCCCTTTTATTCCCTAATAACTTTATTACTACTTATCACAAGAAAATGATCTATACCTCGTTTGTTTCGCCACCAATTAGGCTTTCTGTGGATAGTACATTTTGCTAAGAATTTTTTTATTCTAAATGCATTTTAATGAGAAAAACAGAAAAAAAAGAAAAAAAATCATTTCTTCTCAGTTTTCAGCCATTATAGTTTTAAAATTAAACATTCTCCTGTGGATAAAACAAACACGTTTTATTTGCCCAGTGGTCCCGATTATTAAACCGTTTAAATTATGTCCCTATCACAATGTATGGCGACAGTATATTATTTTAAAATATATGTGGTTATTTTTCTGTTTGTTCTGGCCATAATTACAAGACCCTATGTAATAAATTAAAATTAATTTTCCCCCATAAAAAATAGAATAAAAAAGCTGAGTCCCTAAGGCAACTATTTTTTTTTTAAGCGGATTTTTTTTTACAATTGTTTTTTTTGGGGGGGGGGGGGGGGGGGAGGGCTGGAAGTGTAATTTTATTAATGATGTGTATATACTTGAAAATGTATGTATTTTGTAGGTGTAATATACTTTTTGCCCACAAGATGGCGCTAGTGAACACTCATTGGACGTGTTCAAATTTTTTTTTTCCCACTTTATTTAATTGTTACATTTCCTGTTTTTGTGAATGGATGTAGCCGCTGTTCGCGGTCACGTCCATTCACTCCAGGCACTGCGATTGGGTAGAGGACCGTTCGGTCTTCTTCCCCAATCACTCAGCACGGGATCCCGACGGTAATGGCGGTGGTAGCGGCGCGCACACGGCGGTAGCGGCGGCGGCGGGAATGCGCGACGTATTAAAACGTCATGTTGCCGTTAATAGCGGTAAGCATGACGTTTTAATCAGGGGCGTCGCTAGCCCTATTTTGGGGGGGCACGTGCCCCCAATCTGTCCTGGGGTGCCACGGATCTCCGCCCGGCCGCCCCCTCTAGCAGCGGCTCCCTCCAGCCGTCGCGTCACTCAGACCTCAGGATCAGGCGGCGAGCCGGCGACCAATCGTGCGGGCGCTAGGACCCAGCGCCCGCACTGATATGCGGAAGTGACATCACTTCCGCATATCGAGCGGGTGCGTCCAGCGCCCGCTCTTACTGGTCGGGTCGCCGCTGATCCTGAGGTCTGCTACGAGGTAAGGGGGGTGGGGGGAGCGGCGGCGGCGGGGGGGGCCTCCCTGGCACTCACTCCCTAAAGGGGCTCCCTGGCACTCACTCACTCCCTAAAGGGGCTCCCTGGCACTCACTCACTCCCTAAAGGGGCTCCCTGGCACTCACTCACTCCCTGAAGGGGCTCCCTGGCACTCACTCACTCCCTGAAGGGGCTCCCTGGCACTCACTCACTCCCTGAAGGGGCTCCCTGGCACTCACTCACTCCCTGAAGGGGCTCCCTGGCACTCACTCACTGCCTGAAGGGGCTCCCTGGCACTCACTCACTGCCTGAAGGGGCTCCCTGGCACTCACTCACTGCCTGAAGGGGCTCCCTGGCACTCACTCACTGCCTGAAGGGGCTCCCTGGCACTCACTCACTGCCTGAAGGGGCTCCCTGGCACTCACTCACTGCCTGAAGGGGCTCCCTGGCACTCACTCACTGCCTTAAGGGGCTCCCTGGCACTCACTCACTGCCTAAAGGGGCTCCCTGGCACTCACTCACTGCCTAAAGGGGCTCCCTGGCACTCACTCACTGCCTAAAGGGGCTCCCTGGCACTCACTCACTGCCTGAAGGGGCTCCCTGGCACTCACTCACTGCCTGAAGGGGCTCCCTGGCACTCACTCACTGCCTAAAGGGGCTCCCTGGCACTCACTCACTGCCTAAAGGGGCTCCCTGGCACTCACTCACTGCCTAAAGGGGCTCCCTGGCACTCACTCACTGCCTAAAGGGGCTCCCTGGCACTCACTCACTGCCTAAAGGGGCTCCCTGGCACTCACTCACTGCCTAAAGGGGCTCCCTGGCACTCACTCACTGCCTAAAGGGGCTCCCTGGCACTCACTCACTGCCTAAAGGGGCTCCCTGGCACTCACTCACTGCCTAAAGGGGCTCCCTGGCACTCACTCACTGCCTAAAGGGGCTCCCTGGCACTCACTCACTGCCTAAAGGGGCTCCCTGGCACTCACTCACTGCTTAAAGGGGCTCCCTGGCACTCACTCACTGCTTAAAGGGGCTCCCTGGCACTCACTCACTGCCTGAAGGGGCTCCCTGGCACTCACTCACTGCCTGAAGGGGCTCCCTGGCACTCACTCACTGCCTGAAGGGGCTCCCTGGCACTCACTCACTGCCTGAAGGGGCTCCCTGGCACTCACTCACTGCCTGAAGGGGCTCCCTGGCACTCACTCACTGCCTGAAGGGGCTCCCTGGCACTCACTCACTGCCTGAAGGGGCTCCCTGGCACTCACTCACTGCCTGAAGGGGCTCCCTGGCACTCACTCACTGCCTGAAGGGGCTCCCTGGCACTCACTCACTGCCTGAAGGGGCTCCCTGGCACTCACTCACTGCCTGAAGGGGCTCCCTGGCACTCACTCACTGCCTGAAGGGGCTCCCTGGCACTCACTCACTGCCTGAAGGGGCTCCCTGGCACTCACTCAGTGCCTGAAGGGGCTCCCTGGCACTCACTCACTGCCTGAAGGGGCTCCCTGGCACTCACTCACTGCCTGAAGGGGCTCCCTGGCACTCACTCACTGCCTGAAGGGGCTCCCTGGCACTCACTCACTGCCTGAAGGGGCTCCCTGGCACTCACTCACTGCCTGAAGGGGCTCCCTGGCACTCACTCACTGCCTGAAGGGGCTCCCTGGCACTCACTCACTGCCTGAAGGGGCTCCCTGGCACTCACTCACTGCCTGAAGGGGCTCCCTGGCACTCACTCACTGCCTGAAGGGGCTCCCTGGCACTCACTCACTTCCTGAAGGGGCTCCCTGGCACTCACTCACTGCCTGAAGGGGCTCCCTGGCACTCACTCACTGCCTGAAGGGGCTCCCTGGCACTCACTCACTGCCTGAAGGGGCTCCCTGGCACTCACTCACTGCCTGAAGGGGCTCCCTGGCACTCACTCACTGCCTGAAGGGGCTCCCTGGCACTCACTCACTGCCTGAAGGGGCTCCCTGGCACTCACTCACTGCCTGAAGGGGCTCCCTGGCACTCACTATCGGGGTCCCTGTCACTCACTACCTAACTGGAGGCGCCTGTCACTCACTAGCTAAGCTGGGGGTCCCTGTCACTCACTACCTAACTTGGGGGGCTACCATATTAAGGGGGCATTCTGCCTATTTATGTGAAATGCTGTCTATTTATGTGCCTCATAACTGCTGAATTTGTCTTGTTGGGGACCTCATGATTTGTTGGGGGCCTCATGATTCCTGAATTTGTCTTGTTGGGGGTCACATGATTGCTAAATGCGAGACTATGGGAAAAGCTGAATCCTTATCATATGAGACAATAGCATTAAACCTACTTTTTTAGCTTTTTAAAACAGAAAATAAAACTGGGAGGTTCTAAAAAAAAATGAATACATTTTTTAGGAGTAGGATGGATGAAATTGTTTATCTTCACAGTTTTTCAACTTGGATTTTCCATAATGTTCATGTATGAGTTAAAACGTTTGTACAGTATTTAGTTTAAATTGCGGTTGCCACTTTGCGATAGATAAGTGACTTTTGGATTGCAGTTTGGGCACTCGGCCTCCAAAAGGTTCGCCACCACTGTCATAATCTAATGTCCCACCATTGCTAGGTTCATGTAAATTTGTCTCCACCCGGCCGTTACCACACCTATATTCTGGTCCATGGCCCACCCATTTTTCGGTGCGGCACGATAAGCACGCCGCACAACGTGATCCTCATATTTTTGGCACGCTAGCTGCAGTGTGCTGAATTCTGCTGCCTACAGTATGTACAGTATACGCTGTTCTCTAGTGCCTGCACTGTGTGCGGATTTACCTCCAGTGTGTACAGTGTAAGGTGTTACTCTGTGCCTTTACTGATTGTAAACCAGCTATATTGTATGCTGATCCCTGCTACTTTCAGTATGTACAGTATTAGCTGTAAAGCCTGGTACACACATACAATTTTGATTAGCCAATTTTAGCTCTGTTCATAAAATTCATTGTCTGTTGGCCCACTTACTGCACAGGGGTGGTAAAATTGGGGGTCAGTGACCAATCAAAATTGTATGTGCGTATACATCTTTGATCTATGCCTATACTGATTGTAAATTATCCAAATAAAGGACAGGGGGCTCCATCCAATATTTCGATGGGCAGGCCCGTTATCTGTAGCTTACACCGCTGCTAAGTTCATGTACATTTGGCCCCACCCATGGCCATGCCCACTCACCACATGGCCACGCCCATTTTTGCCACGGCGCGCTGAGCGCGCCACATATACCTCCCCACCTGGTGCCCACAGGTGCCCCCGATCTCCAAGGACCCTAGAAACGCCCCTGGTTTTAATACAATAGGATGTTGGTAAATGGTTAATTTTATTAAAAGTATTACTACAGTGAAAAAAGTAAGCAGTTAAAATCTGACAGAACCAACATGTATTGGACTAGTATATCTCATGGAGGAATTATTAGGGTTTTCTTGGTTTTCAAAATAATTTGCTTAATGGCAGTTTCTAATTCTAACTGCCAAAATAGTGAGCAAGCGAGTAGGGAGGCTGGCTGGTATCTTACTATTTTGGCAGTTAGACTCTGCAACAGCAGTTCAGGAAATGATCTTAAAAACAAAGAAAACCCCCATTTTCTAAAGCAGCACTGTACAGAACATACACATTGACCTCAATGCGCTTTGAGTCCTATGGGAGAAAAGCGCTTTACAAATGTTATTGTATTGTATTGTAATTCACTAAGCTTTATCAAACACTTTATCAAACGTTTAATAATTTTCCTCATGGGTAAAATCTAATTTTGAATTCACGAAGGTGTTATATATATATTTATCGAATGTTTTAGGTTTATTGAACGTTTTATTGATAAAACAATCGATAAATATAAAACACCTTCGTGAATTCAAAATGAGATTTTACCCATGAGTTAAATTATCAAACGCTTGACAAAGTGTTTGATAAAGCCTAGTGAATTGTCTATTCACTTAACTGTCCATTAGAGGGGCTCACAATCTAATCCCTACCATAGTCATATGTATATGTATGTATTGTGTAGTGTATGTATCTTAGTCTAAGGCTAATTAAGTGGGAAGCCAATCAACCTATCTCTAGGTTTTTGGGGATGTGGGAGGAAACCGGGGAGAACATACAAACTTTGGGCAGATGTTGCCCTGGCTGGGATTCAAAGCAGGGACCCAGTGCTACAAGGCAAGAGAGCTAACCACAAGGCCACCATGCTGCTCAATTAGATGTTTGAAGATGAGGGGGCACACTTCTAGCACTTATATACTTTCTCAAAGAAAAGTTGGCTACAGGTCACAAACCGTATTTTGAGGTGAAAATTAAGTATTTTGATCCATATTAAAGCTTGGAGATATATACTTCATACAGCACAACATGCAGGATAACAAGGCTGCATTAAGAAGCCAGTGTAGCCAACATGTTCCTACATAACCTACCATACAATCTGCCCATATACAGTGGTGTGAAAAACTATTTGCCCCTTCCGGATTTCTTATTCTTTTGCATGTCTGTCACACTTAAATGTTTCTGCTCATCAAACACCGTTAACTATTAGTCAAAGATAACATCATTGAACACAAAATGCAGTTTTAAATGATGGTTTTTATTATTTAGTGAGAAAAAAAAACTCAAAACCTACATGGCCCTGTGTGAAAAAGAAATTGCCCCCTGAACCTAATAACTGGTTGGGCCACCCTTAGCAGCAATAACTGCAATCAAGCGTTTGAGATAACTTGCAACAAGTCTTTTACAGCGCTCTGGAGCAATTTTGGCTGTAATTCAGCTTTATTTGAGGGTTTCTAGCATGAACCGCCTTTTTAAGGTCATGCCACAACATCTCAATAGGATTCAGGTCAGGACTTTGACTAGGCCACTCCAAAGTCTTCATTTTGTTTTTCTTTAGCCATTCAGAGGCAGATTTGCTGGTGTGTTTTGGGTCATTGTCCTGCTGCAGCACCCAAGATCGCTTCAGCTTGAGTTGACGAACAGATGGCCGGACATTCTCCTTCAGGATTTTTTGGTTGACAGTAGAATTCATGGTTCCATCGATCACAGCAAGCCTTCCAGGTCCTGAAGCAGCGAAACAACCCCAGACCATTACACTACCACCACCATATTTTACTGTTGGTATGATGTTCTTTTGCTGAAATGCTGTGTTACTTCTATGCCAGATGTAACGGGACACGCACCTTCCAAAAAGTTCAACTTTTGTCTTGTCGGTCCACAAGGTATTTTCCCAAAAGTCTTGGCAATCATCAAGATTTTTTTTTAGCACAGTTGAGATGAGCCTTAATGTTCTTTTTGCCTAAAAGTGGTTTGCACCTTGGAGATCTGCCATGCAGGGCTCTATTCATAAAAAAGTTGTGGCGAAAAAACTCCTGGAGGGAAAATACCGCAGCGGTATTTTAGACTTCTGGGTGGTAATTCATAAAAATCTTGCCAGCTGCGATGCAAGTGCGGAGATCTCCCGCTGAAGGCTGGCGGTAAGCCGTCGGAAGGCATGCGGAAACACTTCAGCCGGCAGAGTCCCTCCGTGCACTGCTCTCTCTGGGAGGTCTGTCCCATTCACTTTTATGTAATCCGCAAAATCAGAGGAAGCGGTATTTCCCTTCCACATACCGCTTCCTCTAAACTTTATGAATGGCCATTTTGTTACTTTTTTTCTAGATAAATCTAGAAAAACACTGGAGAAGGCGGAAATTTCTCGCTCTGCTGGGGGATTGTAGATTTTCATGCGGGAACAGCTTTTATGAATGCCCACTTTGCTAAATGGACGGGAAAATCCGCTGTTTTGAGCGGAAAACTTGCGGTAACCTTTTATGAATAGAGCCCGCAGGTCGTTTTTGCCCAGTCTCTTTCTTATGGTGGAGTCGTGAACACTGACCTTAATTGAGGCAAGTGAGGCCTGCAGTTCTTTAGATGTTGTCCTGGGGTCTTTTGTGGCCTCTCGGATGAGTTTTCTCTGCGCTCTTGGGGTAATTTTGGTCGGCTGGCCACTCCTGGGAAGGTTCATCACTGTTCCATGTTTTTGCCATTTGTGGATAATGGCTCTCACTGTGGTTCGCTGGAGTCCCAAAGCTTTAGAAATGGCTTTATAACCTTTACCAGACTGATAGATCTCAATTACAGTACTTTTGTTCTCATTTGTTCCTGAATTTCTTTGGATCTTGGCATGATGTCTAGCTTTTTAGGTGCTTTTGGTCTACTTCTCTGTGTCAGATAGCTCCTATTTAAGTGATTTCTTGATTGAAACAGGTGTGGCAGTAATCAGGCTTGGGGGTGACTACAGAAATTGAACTCAGGTGTGATAAACCACAGTTAAGTTATTTTTTTAACAAGGGGGGCAAGCACTTTTTCACACAGGGCCATGGTGATTTGGAGGTTTTTTTCTCACTAAATAAAAACCATCATTTAAAACTGCATTTTGTGTTCAATTATGTTATCTTTGTCTAATAGTTAACGGTTTTTGATTAGCAGAAATATTTAAGTGTGACAAACATGCAAAAGAATAAGAAATCAGGAAGGGGGCAAATAGTTTTTCACACCACTGTAGTTTCTCTCTTTCTTCTGAAATGACCATTTGTGACTAGAATATCAGCTGGATGACTGTAACCCAGTTTGGCATATTCTTGAAGAAGAGATAAATGATGTTGGTGGATTCCCATATTCACGCTAAACTGCCATCGCAAGCAATCATGACTGTCTCCAGTTAAAACACAGCAAGTATATCTAAGCTTTCAGATGAAGGACCTACAGTATGCATACAACTGTATCCAGATTTAAGTATAAAAACACACACACTTTATTTACCTCATTTACTCGAGGTTTATTGATGATATTTTTGGCATTTGAAGCATATCTCAAGGTGCTCATGGTCTCGTTGTAGCTGCTGCTTGAAGGAGACACAGCTGGAAGAAGAGCACAGAGAACAGCAACGTGACTCAAGCAGGAAAAATAAGGGATTTCACTTTTAAAGGACTTTCGAGTTGAACTTAAAAATCTACTTTTTACTCACCTGGGGCTTCTTCCAGCCCTGAGCAGCAGTCTCAGTCCCTCGCCACAGCCTCTGTCCTCCTCGGTGTCCCATCTGGCCGGCTGTAAGGATCGCGACCAGCCGGCGGAGTTTGCTCGTGTCTACGTCATCTGGGGCACACTGCGTCTGTGTAAAACTACTGCCCAGGTGCAGTACGTGCCAGATGACGTGGACGCTCTTCTGCGCGGGCACTTGTGTTTCCAATACAAGAAGAGTTAAGAAACATCACCTGTTACCTATACAAAAGAGGTTCTCTGAATTCTCAGACCAAACTTGGGTGGACAGTGCTGTTTTCTAAAGCACTTATAAATCAAAGAAACAATAAAAGACAGCTTCAAATAAGGTTTTACTGTAGGGACGTTTTATACATGAAAAAAATGCCTGGAAAATGGTGTGCAGGGAATTGCCACTAGTAAAATATTATTAAAATTAAAAATATTCTTCTACTGAATTCCGATAGTAAAATATCAGTAATCTAACACCGTACTCTCCCTCTGCCGATGCCTAACACAGAACCTTCCCTCTCCCGATTCCTAACACAGGACCCTCCCTCTACCGATGCCCAACACCAACACAGAAAACCTCCCTCTCCCGATTCATAACCCAAAAACCTCCCTCTACCGATGCCCAACACAGAACCCTCCACTCTACTGATGCCTCACATAGAACCCTCCCCTCTACTGATGCCCAACACAGAACCCTCCCTCTACCGACGTCCAACACAGAACCCTCCCTCTACCGACGTCCAACACAGAACCCTCCCTCTACCGACGTCCAACACAGAAACCTCCCTCTACCGACGTCCAACACAGAAACCTCCCTCTCCCGATTCATAACACAGAAACCTCCCTTTACTGATGCCCAACATAGAACCCTCCCCTCTACTGATGTCTAGCATAGAACGCTCCCTCTGATGACGCTTGACAGAGAACTATCCCCCTACCTATTCCTAACCCTTAACCACCCCTGGTTTGCCTAACCCTTAACAACAAACCCCAAAGTGGTACCTAAACTTAACACCCCCCTCCCCCAGCAGCAATGAAGTAAAGTTTTGGAACCAATGCCGCAATTTGGTGTTGCTTAACCCTTAACAACTCCTCCCCCCCCCCCCCAGGTGGTACCTAAACTTAACCCCCCCCCAAGAGGTAGCAATGAAGTGATGAAATGGTTTTACTTCATTGGTACAAATTGCGGTGGCTCCCGGCACAGCTTTTTTAATGGACTCCTATGGTGGTGCACTTTTTTTTGCCAAAGCTCCTGCACCCTTTTTTCCCCGTTTCAAACATTTGTGCATGGTAATGTCATTTTTGAGCATGGCATTGTGCGTTAAAGGGAACCAGAGATGAACGTTTCACACAAAATAAACATATCAGTTGATAGCTTGTAAAGAATAAATGCTCTACCTGATAATTTTGCCGCTCTGGTGTGCCTTTTTTAGTGTTTTTTATCCATTATTGCTCCAGGAAAAATCAAATATGGCCGCCGGCTCATATCCCTTCTCCTTCCGGGTTATATGAGTTGTTCTGGATGTGCTGTCTAGGCTATATGAGACTAGGCTGCTATCTAGGCTATATGAGAAAGGCTCATCTGTGTGCTTTCATTTTGGTATGATGTACTGTAAGAAGTGTCTCTCATAGGAATGAAACTGCAGTCAGTATCTAGTGCACACAGAGCACACAGGGATCATATTACAGCCACAGAGCTTCTCTCTCAGCAGCAGCAGCCCCTCCCATGTCATCACAGCTCTCAGTATGCAAAGCAGGAAATCTAAGCCAGGAGAGGGGAAGGCTCGGGCTTGAAAAGACATCACAGAAGAGTGACTCAGCTATAATGATTCCAGGTCAAACCTCGACTGAATAGTCCGTGGATTCTTATCACAGCTGCTAATAGACTAATTAAGCAGATAACAATGAAACTAAAAGCAGGGTAGGTGTTTACTGTCATGTTCTCACTGATAAATGTAATAAAATACATGAGGGTGCTTCGTCTCTGGTTCTCTTTAAACTTTTCAGAAATGTAGTGCATGGAAACGCATATCAAAATGAATAGGAATCTTACTGGCAATCATGATTGTCTTTGAGTTTCCTCCAAGACTGTCTTTTAAAAGCCAGGTCAAGATGGAGTCTCTGTAGGGCACAAATGGCTGGCGCTTGGATCCGCTGATGCTGCTTCCAGATGGGCTGCTGCCCTGGATGCCGCTATCCCCGTCACTGAGGATACTGTTGATACTTTGGCAGCTGCTGCTCATCTGAGAATTCTGGGCTGCAGTAAGAGAGATAGATGAGAAAAGTGACAGATCTCCTCGAATTATACTTGTTATCTACAGCAGCCTAAGTGAAAAATGAATACTGGCAATTTGAATCAAATAATTTATAGGGTCAACCATTTTAGCGAAGATCTAATTTAGTGTATAAAGTTAAAGAAGAAGATCTGAAATGACCGCATGCTTGGACTGTTAGTTTAAACACTCACCTAAAGCAGAGATGACAATTCCGAGCGTCACCAGGGATCGATTGATGTTGGATCCCTCTGTCAGGCGGTCTTTGCAGTAATTTGGAGAAGCTCTTTCACTAAAAAAAATATTAAAAAAAACAACTATAAATCATAAAGCACAAAAATCTACCTCCAAATGTAACACTGGAGAACTACTCACCTGCCCGCTAAATCAACTAGGTTAATTTTACTGGCAATCTCAGATGGCAAGTTATCCTCCAATGTAGCCTGCATCATAAAAGTAACTATGGTTAACCATGTGCCTATTGCAGCCCACATCAGACTGATGCAACAAATATATCACTATGAATTCAGGTTGTAACATATATTAAAACTATGAATTCACATAAGCATTGTTTTACATTCCAATTGTACTATTTGGTTATGCTTAATAATTCTTAATTCAACTTCCCATTTTCCCCATTACTGAATAATGCAAGGAATATTGCATTATTTAACAACTAGCAGATCCAAGCCCGTTTAAAAACGGGCTCTAGGTCTGTGTTTTCTCGTCCCCGCCCGACACCTGTTACTGCGCACACCTACCGCGTGCACACCCGCCCGGATCCCTGGCCCTGTCCTGTCTCTGTGAGGCTGGGTCGGTCCTGTGCACATGCGCAGTAGCAAAGAGCATGGACCCAGCTACACAGGGACAGCGTGACGCAGGGACACAGGGGTTTTATTATGGAGGATGCACTTTGTTTTGTGAGTTACACATCTGCACATACTGCAAGAAGTATATTAATACCTGGCTGACTGTACCCTATAGCTTCTTTTCCTGTTGCAGTGACCGTGAACTTTTGCAAGATGTGATGTTGCTGTGGAGCAAGGGTGTCAAACTCAAATACAAAGTGGGCCAAAATTGTACACTGGGACCTAGTCACGAGCCAACCTCAATGTCTAATGGCCCCCTTATAAAGTTCCCTGGTGTCTAATGGCCCCTCCAACTCCTTTACAGTTCCCTAATGTCTAGTGGTCCTCCCTCCCCTATACAGTTCCCTGGTGTCTAGAGGCCCTCCACCCTCCCCTATACAGTTCCCTGGTGTTAGTGCTTTTCCCCTACCTCCCTCATATGATTTCCCTGGTGTTCTAGGGCTTCATCTCCAATAAAGCTTCCCTGGTGGTCTAGGGTGGGCCAAACATAATGCAAAGTGGGGAAACCACTTGAGGGCCAAATTTAATGACTCTGAGGGCCGGAGTTTGACATGTATGCTGTAGAGAAACAACAATTACTACAGTTCAAATAACCAACAATGCACACTGTAAAGGGAACAAATGTCAGATCAGTGCCGAGATATGAGAACTAAGACAAGTAGTTTCATATATTTCAGATAAAATGCTTTGTATCACGCTTTCCTCCTGGCAGACTCAAATGGCTTCATTAGGGAGCCCTGCCCAAAGATTCCTTACTGTTTTTTGTACTGGCTTCAGCCGGGATTCGACCCTTTTCAAAGGCTCAAATCCCACATCACAAGCAACAGCCTTATCAGTATGCTATACAGCTGACATTGGAAGACAGAATCTTGCTGCAAGTTCATCAGATGAACAGGTCACCCACTAAAAAAGGTAGTAAGACTTGTAACAGGCTACCACTTATGTACATAGCATAACCAATATCACTTCAGCGATTTGTTTAGGTAGCTTTAAACCCATCTAGGTTAGAGTGACCTATGATTGTAGAAATACTTTATTTTTTGGACTATAAGACTCACTTTTTCTCCCCCAAAAGTGGGGTAAAAAAAAGTCACTGCGTCTTATAGTCAAAATGTTCCCGACTTGTGAATGTCTGCAGTACGAACCTCCTTGCTGCAAAGTCGGGGACTCCATGTACTGTGCCCATACAGAAGACGACACAGGGGGACAAACGGAGGACACAAAGAAGCATAGAGGAGGACACAAGGGGGACACAAGAGGTACAAAGGGGCATAATCTACAAAATGTGCCTTCACCATGGATGTATGGACATACCATAGTATTTTTTTCCCCTGGTTTTTATCCTCTACACCTAGGTGTTTCTTTTGGTCAGGAGCATCTTATAGTCCAAAAAATATGGGTACTTTTCTAGATTTACCTCTTAGATGTTTGCCTTGTGGGCACGGACATGTTTTTAATCCACTTTAATGTTTAGTTTATGTTGCTCCTTGCTTAAAGAACACCTGATTTGATTTAATATAAAAAAAAAAAAGTTTCACTTACCCAGGGCTTCTGCCCGACCCCTGCAGCTGCCCTGGAATGATCCTCCGGTTCCCAGTTGCGACTAGGTTTTGTTACTGCTGACTTGCAAGTCGATGCTGCGTGGGTCCTGGTTTGCGCTCCCGTTGCCAGGAGCTTAATGCGCAGTACAGGGGGATGGGAGCACCTGGCCAGGGCCGCGGAGGCGCAGTGACCACTGCCTTGCAAGTCTGCAAGTTGGCAGTAACAAAACTTACCCTGCAGTGGGGACCGAAGGATTGTTCCAGGACAGTGCAGGCACAGGGCAGCTGCAGGGGGCTGTCAGAAGCCCAAGATAAGTGAAACTTTTTTTTTTTTAAATCATTTTAGGTTCCCTTTAAACAGAGTTAGAGCTAGTTTACAGAGTTCAGTTGCAGCATAATTCTGCATGTCAACTCACTACCCATACAATCCTATGGGTTTGTTCACATCTCTGCGTTGTAACAGATTGCGTTATTCTAACTCTCTGCATACAGGCTTTAAATTCTACTTCCATTCTCCATTTCAGTTTACACTCATAACACATGCATTATGCAACGGACCACTGTGAATCCAGCCTTAGTGGTGATTGTTTCTATGCAGTGATATTGCATCCATGGAACTACCTATCTAGAACCCATACCCTTCACATTTTGCTTTGTGTGTGCGCACTGACCTGACTTTCATTGACGTTACAGTGTATATTGCTGCTTGTTGGAACACAGGTAGAGGTAATTGATTTTGTTTTTATTCAGCAACATCACACCTTTGGAATTACTTACCTAGAGCATTTTTACTTTCGATTTTGCTTGTGTGTGTTAAAGTGGACCTGAACTCTTGCACAGGACAAAAGGAAAACAGAGAAATGTACCCTGAATGTATTTAGAGAGTTTAGCCTGTGTAATTCCCCCTCATTTGTGTCTAATCACAGGTTGTAATTTGAGCTCTTCCCTGTGTCACCTGACTACCATGGCAGATAAGCACATTTGAAAGCACATGATGTTAGTATGTCTGCTTTCGTGAAAGCAGTAAGTAGAAGCAGTGCAATTTTATTTTAGGATTTGTATCAGCTGAAACAAAGTTCAGGTCCGCTTTAAGATTACACACTGCCCATTACTGGAAAGCAGTCTGTAGTGACTGTTTTTCCTGTAGCAACATCATGTTTGACGGTTATAGGACTGTGATTAGCAATGGCACAATCCCTATTCACCCTAACAATAAAAAAAATCCTCCAAGAAGGTGAACTAGGGCTTTAATATTTCCACCAAAATGTTTCTCTTGTGAAGGCACTGCTTTACCTCGGTTCCCCTCTCCCTGGTACACAGGAAGGATGCAAGCTGACTGTGTGATCCCTGACACCAGGAAAGCCATCAAATACCATCTGAAGGCACAGTCACTGACCTATCTTTATTGTATTACCTTTTCCTGCAGCAATAAGCACAGTTCCTTCCAGGAATACTAAACATTTACCAAAAATTGCCACAATATTCATAGTGATTCTGAAAATCTGTACATTTCCATGACTATACACCTACTTCATACAACCTGGTACAAAGTAGGTGGAAGAGTTGTCCACAGGAAGCAGATTCCAAGTATATGTTTTTATATTGGTTAGAAATCAAGAGTATTTTATTGGTACTATTATACAGTGGTTTGCAAAAGTATTCGCCCCCTTGAAGTTTTCCACATTTTGTCATATTACTGTCACAAACATGAAGCAATTTAATTGGAATTCCACGCGAAAGACCAATACAAAGTGGTGTGCATGTGAGAAGTGGAACAAAAATCATACATGATTCCAAACATTAAAAAAAGAAATAACTGCATAGTGGGGTGTGTGTAATTCAGCCCCGAGTCAATACTTTGTAGAACCACCTTTTGCTGCAATTAGAGCTGCCAGTCTTTTAGGGGATGTCTCTACCAGCTTTGCACATCTACAGACTGAAATCCTTGCCCATTCTTCTTTGCAAAACCGCTCCAGCTCAGTCAGATTAGATGGACAGCGTTTGTGAACAGCAGTTTTCATATCTTGATTCTCGATTGAATTTAGATCTGGACTTTGACTGGGCCATTCTAACACATGGATATGTTTTTTTGTAAACCATTCCATTGTTGCCCTGGCTTTATGTTTAGGGTCGTTGTCCTGCTGGAAGGTGAACCTCCTCCCCAGTCTCAAGTCTTATGCAGACTCCAAGAGGTTTTCTTTCAAGATTGCTCTGTATTTGGCTCCATCCATCTTCCCATCAACTCTGACCAGCTTTCCTGTCCCTGCTGAAGAGAAGCACCCCCAGAGCATGATGCTGCCACCACCATATTTGACAGTGGGGATGGTGTGTTCAGAGTTATGTGCAGTGTTAGTTTTCCGCCAAACATAATTTTGCATTTCGGCCAAAAAGTTCCATTTTAGGCTCATCTGACCAGAGCACATTGTTCCACATGTTTGCTGTGTCCCCCACATGGCTTGTGGCAAACTGCAAACGGGACTTCTTATGCTTTTCTGTTTACAATGGCTTTCTTCTTGCCACTCTTCCATAAAAGCCAACTTTGTGCAGTGCACAACTAATAGTTGTCCTATGGACAGATTCCCCCACCTGAGCTGTAGATCTCTGCAGCTCGTCCAGAGTCACTATGGGCCTCTTGACTGCATTTCTGATCAGCGCTCTCCTTGTTCGGCCTGTGAGTTTAGGTGGACGGCCTTGTCTTGGTAGGTTTACAGTTGTGCCATACTCCTATTTCTGAATGATCGCTTGAACGGTGCTCTGTGGGATGTTCAAGGCTTTGGAAATCTTTTTTGTAGCCTAAGCCTGCTGTACATTTCTCAATAACTTTATCCCTGACCTGTCTGGTGTGTTCTTTGGACTTCATGGTGTTGTTGCACCCAATATTCTCTTAGATAACCTCTGAGGCCGTCACAGAGCAGCTGTATTTGTACTGACATTAGATTACACACAGGTGCACTCTATTTAGTTATTAGCACTCATCAGGCAATGTCTATGGGCAGCTGGCTGCACTCAGACCAAAGGGGGCTGAATAATTAAGCACACTCCACTTTGCAGTTATTTTTTTTTTTTTTTTTTTTAATGTTTGGAATCATGTATGATTTTCGTTCCACTTCTCACATGTTTACCACTTTGTATTGGTCTTTCACGTGGAATTCCAATTAAATGGATTCATGTTTGTGGCAGTAATATGACAAAATGTTGAAAACTTTAAGGGGGCCGAATACTTTTGCAAACCACTGTATTTCACCCTAAAGTACTACAGTACATGATGCTTCCCTTGTTCTCATAATAAAAAAATCTTTTGTGCAGAACATGGATTCTTGAAACAATTAATTTCAGCCAAACTATCATGCCTATAGGCATCCTTCAACATCAGCATATTGCAAATAAAGACATGTATGCAAGAAGGAGTTAATCTCTTGATCTCTAGTGGATGACTTCACTTGTGTTGCCCATGTTTGCTTTAATCTTTTAAGGTGAAAAAGAAAAAACTCCAGGACAAATTTATTGGTGGACTGTTAAAGCCAAATGCTAAAATTAGTGATAGTACAATTGTCTACGAGAACTCATGGAGAAGCATGCGATTAGTTTGATCAGCAGAGAGAGTTGCAAAGCTTTCATTTGCTGTGATAACCTCCCACTTTAGCATATGATCATGACTAGCAAATCCGAGACTTCGATATCTATCACCTGACCAAACTGATCACATGCTTTTCTAGGAGTTCTTCTAGACATGGCCATCACTATATAAGACCATCTCCAAACAGCTTCATGCTCCTGTGACAATAGCTGATAATATCTTCCTCCCTGGAATAACACCTACAAGATGTTTAACAAACTACTACAAAATAGCCTTATTTCTGTGCCAAAATGTGTTTTTTTCTGTCTGGTGTAGCACTCTAGGCTGCTTTCACATATACATACTGTATATACATTGCATTGACAAGTATGTTCATATTGTGTTTGCAGCACTTTTTGGTGAATGGGAATGTACTCCACTATGCCCTGCTATATTGTGCACAGAACCGACTCACTAAAAACACATGTTCATTTGAAGGCATGGACAGTCTATACACTGTCCATTGAAATCTGCCAAGTAAAAATGCACCGCAGTGAGCGCAGTCTGAATGTAGTCTAAAGGTGGCAACCAACGATCCAATTTCTAGCAAAAAAAATTTTTTAGCAATCAGATTATTCTGATCGGAAGTGAAATATCGTAATAAATCGTTCACTACACCATCAACGAACCAATCTTTGTTTCCAATCTATCACAACCGACAAGAAAATCCAAATGTTGGTTCGATGAAAATCCAATCAGACGACAATCCTTACAACCAATCAAATCACATCCGACCAGAATTATCTGATCGCGCAAAGATTTTTTGCTAGAAATTGGACCGTTGGTGGCCACCTTTAGGTTTCCAGTATACTAAACATATGATGGTTCAGCAAGCGGTGAATTGCTAAAGCACTGCCACTACTACAACTACTATGTTGCCGTACAAACCTGGGTGTACTGGATGGTGAAAATAGCATGGGACCGGCTGCTGGCATCATGGACATGAGTGGCTGCTGTTATTCTGTTGAAACAAGAAAATGATTAGCTGTACAGTACCAAAATACTGACTAGGTTTAAGAAGATAATTCTTTAACAGTACCAATATTGTATTTTGACAAACCCTTAATGTTAACATCCGTGAATGTACTGAAAAGTTTGGCAGGTTTCAGGGTTAATAACTCACTTGCTGGCCTGTAAATGGTCATACAGTGTCTGCAAAGCTCCATTCCCTCGTAAAAACTGCCATGGGTTTTTTTCTTAAGTGTCGCTGAAGCTCTGTGGCCACCCCCACCTGCGTAGCTGCAGCCCACCCCCAGTTTGGCAGCCACATACTAATAGGTGGCTGCTAAAATGGGGCGGCTTGTAGCAATGCAGGTAGGAGTGGCTACAGAGCTTCAGAGATACTTCGGCCAGCTGGGGGGAGGTGAAGTTTCTAGGGGCGGGTGGGTGATTTTCTATCCCTGACCAGATGTTTACATTAAAGGTTCAAATCACATTTTTTACAGCCTTGGTCCTCTTTAAAGGGAACCTAAACTGAGAAGGAAATTTATTTTTCTTTTTAAAATAATACCAGTTGCCTGACTCCCCTGCCGATCCTGTGTCTCTAATACTTTTAGCCACAGCCCCTCAACAAGCATGCAGATCTGACTAAAGTCAGCCTGGATTAGCTGTATGCTTGTTTCAGGTGTGTGATTCAGCCACTACTGCAGCCAAAGAGATCAGCAGGATTTCCAGGCAACTGGTATTGGCGGCGGCAAAGTGGCACCTCCAGGACCTCGTAACACCGATTGGCGGCGGCACCTAGGGGACTAATTAGCCGAGGATCGCGCACAGGGATGCGCGCGCATCCGCCGGCATTAGGCTCCGCCCACCCGCCGGGAATTTAAAAGCGCCGGTGGGTTAACCCCCGATCTGCCGCATGCAAAGTGTATAATACACTTTGTAATGTATACAAAGTGTATTATACAGGCTGCCTCCTGCCCTGGTGGTCCCAGTGATCGAGGGACGACCAGAGCAGGAGGCAGCCCCCCTAGTAAACACACCAGCACACTGATTCTGGCCCCCCCTGCCCCCTGATCGCCCACAGCACCTCTCAGACCCCCCCTGATCACCCCCTCAGACCATTGTTTTCACCCAATCACCCCCCTAATCACCCATCAATCACCCCCTGTCACTATCTGTCAACGCTATATTTTAGATTAGGTCCTAAACTGCCCCCTGGGGGCTCCTGATCACCCCCCACACCCTCAGATCCTCCCCAGACACACTCCCCTGTGTACTGTATACATTTTCTCCCCTGTAATCACCCACTGATCACCCATCAATCACCCCCGTCACTGCCACCCATCAGATCAGACCCTAACCTGCCCCTTGCGGGTACCTGATCACCCGCCCACACCCTCAGATCGCCCGCAGACCCGCCCTCAGATCACCTCCCAAGTGCATTGTTTACATCTGTTTTCCCCTCTAATCACCCACTGATCACCCCTCAATCACCCCCTGTCACTGCTACCCATCAGATCAGACCCTCATCTGCCCCTTGCGGGGCACCCAATCATCCGCCCACACCCTCAGATCGCCCTCAGACCCCCCCATGAGCACCTCACCAGTACATTGCTTTCATCTATTTTCCCCTCTAATCCCACCCTGATCACCTATCAATCACCTCGTCACCCCCTGTCACTGCTACCCATCAGATCAGACCCTAATCTGCGTGGGCACACAAACACCCGCCCACACACTCAGATCGCCCTCAGACCGCCCCCCCCCCCCCCCGATCACCTCCCCAGTGCATTATTTACATCTGTTCTCCCCTCTAATCACCCGCTGATCACCCATCAATCACCCCCTGTCACTGCTACCCATCAGATCAGACCCTCATCTGCCCCTTGCGGGCACCCAATCACCCACCCACACCCTCAGATCGCCCTCAGACCCTCACCCACTGGTCACCCATCAATCCAGGGCTGTGGAGTCGGTACAAAAATCCACCGACAGACTCCTCAGTTTAGGATTCCACCGACTCCGACCCCGACTCCTCGACTCTGACTCCTCTACTTTGCATATTACAATCTTGTTGATTGAAAGTATGTAACATGAAATTCGTCTCTTAACTGCCAGCGCTTAGGAATTTTAAGACAACTGAAGTGAGAAGGATATGGAGACTGCACAATTTATTCCCTTTAATCATAGACTAAAACTAGTCCTTGGTAAGAGTACTTGTAAAAGGTACAGGCCGAAACAAAGAACATCTATCAGGCCCTAGGCAATGCAACAGTGGGTACATGTAAGAGTGATGTGCAGGTACTCTGCAGGGGAATGAGGAGATTCTTCATACACAATCTGAACCAGGTTTATGGGTGATAGACAACACCTCTGGGTTCAATGTGCACAACATTCTCAGTAGATTCCCTGCAGCTCTGTGGAGAGTGCATATGTAGAGTATAGTACTACTGTGTAACAAAGTAAACCTGAGACAGATGAAATTAAAGTTTCATACATACCTGGGGCTTCCTCCAGCCCCCTTCAGGCCAATCAGTCCCTCGCTGTCCTCCTCCGCCACCTGGATCTTCTGCTATGAGTCCAGGTACTTGAGCCAGTCTGGCATAGTGCGCATGTACACACTACGCCACCGGGAGCGTACTACACCTGCGCAGCACTATTGCGCAGGTGCAGAATGCTCCTGGCTGTGGAAGCGGCATGCGGCCGGACTACCCTGACTGGCTGTATTACCAGGACCCATAGCAGAAGATCCAGGTGGTGGAGGTGGACAGCGAGGGACTGATTAGCCTGAAGGTGGCTGGAGGAAGCCCCAGGTATGTATAAAAGTTTTCTTTTCATCCTTCTCAGGTACCATTTAATTCGTAGTCACCAAACCAAATTTTAACAACATATGAAGTTATTTGATTTCACAAGCAAAGAGAGTGCGTACATTTGCATTAATCAGAATCAACGCAGAATTATTTCCATCTCATTGACCATCTCTATTAGTGACACGGCTACACATCAAGCTTTATTCTTACAGCATAGATGCTATTTAGTATATATAAGAGATTCCTGTGTACACATCATATATACAGTCACAATCAGATGTGTATATCTGACTTTAAAAATACAGGGACTGCTTTATTGAAGCAGCACAAGTAACTCATTTTGATTGGTTTATTTCATTTTTGTGGACTAAGCACAGCTAATACTGTATGTATAAATTATTTATGATGACTATTATCTGAGAAATAGAACATTTTATCATATTTTCTATTTTAATTACAGTTTAAATTCATTCAGAGTCGGTGCATTTTTCCCCGACTCCAGGCACCCAAAATTGCCCTGACCCCGACTCCACAGCCCTGCATCAATCACCCCCTGTCATCACCTGTCACTACTACCCATCAAATCAGACCCTAATCTGCCCCTTGCGGGTATCCAATTACCCGCCCACACCCTCAGAACGCCTTCAACCCGATCACCTCCCCAGTGCATTGGTTGCATCTATTCCCCCCTCTAATCATACCCTTAGACACCCATCAATCACCTTCTGTCACCACCTGTCACCCCCTAGCACACCTACCCATCAGATCAGGCCCTAATTTGCCCCGTTTGGGCTCCTGATCACTCGGCCAAACCCTCAGATCTCCCTCAAACCCACTTCCGATCACCTCCCCAGTGCATTAATTGCATCTATTCTCCCCTCTAATCACCCCCTGAGCCACCCATCAATCACCTCCTATCACCCCCTATCCATCAGATCAGGCCCTAATCTGCCCCCTGCGGGCTTCTGATCACCCGGCCAAACCCTCACCCGCCCCACCGCAGTGACAGAATTTTTTTTCCCTGATCAACGCAGGTCTCTACGACTTAATTGTGGCTGAGACCAACCGTTTCGCCACACAATACGCAACTGCCAATCCAAGAAGCTACCATGCCCAGCCTTTCCAAGTTTCCGAACGTAACATTTTTTGGGGCCTTCTCCTTAACATGGGTCTAGTAAAAAAAAAAGTATTGCGGTCTTATTGGTCTATGCACCCAATAAATCACATGCCCATGTTCTCTGCTGCCATGTCCAGGTCACAATTTGAGAACATCCTGCGCTTCCTGCACTTCAGTGCCAATACAACCTGTCATCTAAGAGGCCACCCTGCTTATGACCGGATCCACAAAATTTGGCCTCTCATAGACCACCTGTCATAAAAATTTGCAGATGCTTATACCCCTGAACAGTCATTTGAGGCATTTTGTTACCAGACTACTCCTCACGGTTTTGGGCCCCTAAAATGCCAGGGCAGTATAGGAACCCCACAAGTGACCCCATTTTAAAAAGACAACACCCCAAGGTATTCTGTTAGGAGTATGGTGAGTTCATAGAAGATTTTATTTTTTGTCACAAGTTAGTGGAAAATGACACTTTGTGAAAAAAAACAAAAAAACCCAATAAAAAACAATTTACCTCGATTACACTTTTTACTCTTTCCCTCATAACTCGTACACAAGAGTAGATTATGTATTTGTGTCACACAATTTGCTCTCGGTCTCCTCTGCATCCACCATTGGCAATATACACCTCTCTGACCATGCTCCGGTTACAGTGAGCTTTAACCTGGGGGAGAATAGGCAAGGTCCTGCTTCCTGGCACCTGAACAACTCTCTTATTGAAGATAAAAAAATCTTTTCTAAAATAAAATCTGAATTGGAAGAATTTTTTCACATCAATATAACACAGGACTCCTCTCCCATGGTTGTGTGGGAAACGCACAAATGCTTTGTCAGGGGACTGCTTATCAGAGAAGGTGCTAGGCGTAAGAAAGAGCGGGATAAGGAAATTGGGGAGGTTATGGCCAACATTGGGGATTTGGAGCGGAGTCACAAAAATACGGGATCCACCTCGACCTTGGACTTATTGACCAAGGCGAGAGAACGTCTCAGATCTTTATTATTTTTTAAAGCTAAATATGCCGCTCTACGATGTTGCCGCACGTTTTATGAATTTGGCAATAAGTGTAGTTCCATCTTAGCTAAATCCCTGAAGGCCCAACAGACTGCTAACTATATCCCACAAATTAAAGATAAGCACTCAAAAATACACCACAAGTATGAGGACATTGCCAAGGTTTTCAGGGACTTCTATGCTGAACTATACAATTTACACCCTAACTCACCCTCCTCTTCTAGGGAAGGCAGGAGGACTAAAATCTCTGAATATTTGGCCCGCTCGGGGATGCCTAAACTCTCCTCAGAGGACATTAAATTACTAGAGGAGCCCCTCTCGGAGGTCGAACTCCATATAGCCCTCTCCCAGACTCCGTCTGGCAAAGCCCCGGGGCCTGACGGGTTCACACCGGAGTACTACAAAAGGTTTGGCTCCATCGTCTCGTCTCATATGCTTAGGGCCTTTAATTATACCCCTGAACAGTCTATGGGAGGAAATTTATTTTCCACGTATATGCTGGAATCACACATTTCGGTTTTGCTGAAGGAAGGGAACGATCCCACCCTCTGCAAGAGCTTCAGACCGATATCTCTTAACAACGTTGACCTGAAGCTCTTCTCAAAAATGCTGGCAAACAGATTGGCCCCTCTTCTGCCAAAGCGGATTCACCTGGACCAGGTGGGATTTGTGCCTGGCCGAGAGGCCAGAGACAACACTATAAAAACCCTAAACATCCTTCACTGGGTGAGGTCTCAGTCTACACCAACTTTAATACTCTCTACCGATGCCGAAAAGGCTTTCGATAGGGTGGACTGGGACCTCATTGAGGGCACTCTTAGGTACATTGGCCTAGAGGACGAGATGATGCAGCGTATCCTGGCGTTATACTCCGGTCCCTCAGCAAGGGTTAAGGCGAATGGGGTCCTCTCAGCTCCCTTCTCTATCCAAAATGGGACGTGTCAGGGATGCCCCCTGTCCCCTTTAATTTTTGCACTATCTCTGGAGCCCTTTTTGTGCATGATCAGAGCGAATCCAGATATCCAAGGGGTATCTCTCCCTAAGTCTTCCACTAAAGTTGCCGCATATGCGGATGATCTCCTGTTTTACTTAACCAACCAGCATATATCACTGCCCAATCTCCTTGTCGAGTTTAAAGCGTACGGAGAAATCTCTAATATGTCAATTAACTATGACAAGAGTGAGGCTCTCGGAATCCTTCTTCCAGGCGCCCTCAGATCCTCCTTGCAGAGCAATTTCCCCTTTAAATGGCCTAGTAGATCCCTGAAGTATCTTGGCATCCAAATTACTCCGAATCCCAGAGACGTGTTCTCTTGTAATTTTCCCCCAGCATTGGACCGTATCAAGCAAGACCTGCAGAATTGGGACAAACCTCAGTTCTCCTGGTTTGGCAGGAGTTGCATTATCAAAATGACAATCATGCCACGACTTCTCTACCTGTTCCAGACAATGCCAATTTTTATCCCCTCTTCTTACTTTACACAAGTTACCCAGGCCTTCTCTCAATTTATTTGGAAGGGCCGTAAGCCTAGGCTGATATATTCCATCCAGACCGCCCCTAAAGACCTTGGAGGTATGGCAGTCCCAAACCCCAGACTATATTACTCAGCAGCGACTCATTAGGGTTATAGACTGGCATAGACATGCATCATATAAACGATGGGTGGGCATTGAGGAGGAGTTATTGGGTGATAAATTATCCCTGTTGGTATGGTCCACACGTTCATTACCTACTGCTTCACCGGCTACAACATTGATATCTCAAACGCTCAAGGTCTTTCTCAAAATGAGGGAAAAACTATCCATGTCTCCCTGGCCTTCCCCTTTACTACCTATATTAGGTAACCCCAACTTCTCTTTAGGTCAGGGCAGGAACAGCTATCAGGTGTGAATGGCAGACCCCCCCTTAAGGGCTATGCATCTGATTTCGGGTGGAGAGTTGGTGCGTCTCGGGGAACTTCAGTCATCACTGGGTACACCTAGTCTAGACTTCTGGAGCCTGCTCCAATTTAAACATTTTCTCTTATTCCAGGGGTCAAAGGTGGGTTTCTCTAGACCCCTCTCCACTTTTGAAAAAATATGCTTGGGCGAGGGCCTAATGAGAGGCTCTCTCTCTCTGGTGTACTCTCTGTTAAAGGATAGTGAGGAACCATGTCTAACTCTTAAAGCTGATTGGGAAAGGGACTTGGCCTTGACCTTCTCTGATAAGCAATGGCACAAGATACTGGTCTTCTCACATAAATCCTCTATATCTTCTAGGAGCCAGGAGGCAGGATACAAGGTCTTCACTAGGTGGTACTACACCCCTTCTAAGCTCCACAAAATGTACCCATCGTCCTCGTCACCACTATGTTGGAGATGTGGTCTGGAGGTAGGCACTTTAGTGCATATCTTCTGGTCCTGTAATAAACTTGCGGGGTTTTGGGCGGATGTGAGAGAGATTATGCATGAATTAACAGACTATCTTCCTCCAGACTCTCCGGCATTTTTCCTCTTGCATCATAATCACTGGTCAATTAGGAGATATAAAAGAACACTCACTAGGCATTTCATTAATGCTGCCAAAATTTTAATTGCTAGAAAATGGAAACAACCGGACCCACCGTCCTTAAAGGATTGGTTCAGGGAAATTGACTGGATTGAGAAAATGGAGGACTTAACAGCTAGCTTACATGATAAATGGGAGCAGTATATGAAAACCTGGGTTGGCTGGTTCGAGTTTAAGGAAACATCTAGGTACGTCTCTCTCGCATCCAACTAGAACCCGGCGTTTAATGAGTCAAAAAGACCTACAGAAAGTATTCTATAGGACCTTCACTAACCTTGACACATGGTGCCTCTTCCCCTTAGGCGTTGACTCTATCAGTAGTTGGGCGCCCGGGAGTGGATACACTTTTCCCCCTTCAAAGTTTCCTTTCTTTGTACTTTCTCTTTTCTTTTTCTTTTCTTATTACTATTTCACGTTTTCTCTTTGTTTGTGCATCCTAGATGCTTTTTATCTGATTGACCTCCCATCTTTTGATGTAGGGATTGTGGATTGGCTTCTTTGTGAAGGGTAACCCATAAGTATATTAAGACGAGGCGATCCCTGAGAGTTTATGGATTCCTGGGTGTTTGTTCCCTCTGGGCCCCAGGTCTCCTTTAGCACTACTAGTATGAAGCTTCGTTTGTTAACAATGTCTGTTCAGCAGTGATAGACCCCTCTAGCCAACCATTATGATAAACGGTGCTGTAGTCTTATAAGCTGTAATCAGGGCCGGGCCGAGGCATAGGCTGGAGAGGCTCCAGCCTCAGGGCGCAGAGTAGGAGGGGGCGCACAATTCATTCAGCTGTCATTCCTAATTGTGTTTGAAGCAGAAAGAAATAAGAAAAGGGGATACATAGCAGTGACTGCAAGCCAGATAACTAGATATTAAGGTGTTGGGGAGGTTGTGGGCCCCGTGGCCCTCTTAGTCTAATAGCAATCAGTGTGTGACAGCTGGGGTGGGAGGGATGGAGGGGCGCACTTTGGTGTCTCAGCCTTGGGTGCTGGAGGACCTTGTACCAGCTCTGGCTGTAATAGCTCCCCAGTGGCGCTGGTGGCCACGGGAAATGTTCCTCAAGTGTACCATTGTTATGAGGTGTTATGGATGTATGTTATGTCCTTGCTTCTGCTTGTTTCTTGTATGGTTTCGCTTTCTTTAAAAAATATATAAATAAAGAATCTTTAAAAAAAAAAAAACAATTTACGCTAACTTGTGACAAAAAATAAAATCTTCTATGAACTCACCATACTCCTAACAGAATACCTTGGGGTGTTGTCTTTTTAAAATGGGGTCACGTGCGGGGTTCCTAAACTGCCCTGGCATTTTAGGGGCCCTAAACCGTGAGGAGTAGTCTGGAAATCAAATGCCTCAAAATGACCTGTGAAATCCTAAAGGCACTCATTGGACTTAGCGCACCTAGGCTGCAGAAAAGTGTCACACGTGGTATCGCCGTACTCAGGAGAAGTAGTATAATGTGTTTTGGGGTGTATTTTTATACATACCCGTGCTGGTGGGAGAAATATCTCTGTAAAAGGACAATTGTGTGTAAAAAAAAAAAAAATAATCACAAAATTGTCATTTACAGAGATTTCTCCCACCCAGCATGGGTATGTGTAAAAATACACCCCAAAACACATTATACTATTTCTCCTGAGTACAGCAATACCACATGTGACACTTTTTTTGCAGCCTAGGTGCGTTAAGAGGCCCAAAGTCCTATGAGCACCTTTAGGCTTTACAGGGGTGCTTACAATTTAGCACCTCCCAAAATGCCAGGACAGTAAAAACATCCCAAAAATGACCCCATTTTGGAAAGTAGACACCCCAAAGTAGAGAGGGGCATGGTAATTCTGTGGCAGATTTAAAAAAAATTTTTTGTCACACATTAGCAGAAATGGAAACTTTTTTTGTCACAAAGTGTCGTTTTCCACTAACTTGTAACAAAAAATAAAAATCTTCTATGAACTCACCATGCCTCTTAGTGAATACCTTGGGATGTCTTCTTTCCAAAATGGGGTCATTTGGGGGGTATTTATACTATCCTGGAATTCTAGCACCTCATGAAACATGACAGATGCTCAGAAAAGTCAGAGATGCTTCAAAATGGGAAAATTCACTTTTTGCACCATAGTTTGTAAACGCTATAACTTTTACTCAAACCAATAAATATATACTTATTGGATTTTTCTTTATCAAAAGACATGTAGCACACTAAATGTAGACAAAAATGTATATATAAATTTTACTTCATTTAAAAAATGCCAGCACAGAAACTAAAAAAAAAAAATCATTTTTGACAAAATTCATATCTTTTTTGATTAATATAATAAAAACTAAAATTCACAGCAGCAATCAAATAGCACCAAAAAGCTGTATTAGTGACAAGAAAAGGAGGTAACATTCATTTAGGTGGTAGGTTGTAGGACCGAGCAATAAACCGTTAAAGCTGCAGTGGTCTGAATGGAAAAAAAGTGTCTGGTCCTTAAGGGGTTGTAAGACTGCAGTCCTTAATTAAAGAGACACTTAAGCCAGAAAAAAAATGAGTTTTACTCACCTGGGGCTTCTACCAGCCCCCTGCAGCAGTCCTGTGCCCTCGCAGCCACTCACTAATCCTCTGGTCACCCGCTGCCAGCTTGTTTCGTTTTTGCCGACAGGCCCGTCAGGACTGGCCACACATAGCTTTTTCCACATTCCCGACTGTTATTAGCACTATTGGGGGCCGCAACACGTACAAAAATACGCGTTGCCGCATTACGAACGCATAGATAGGCGACAATGCGTATTTTTGTACGCGTTGCAGCCCGCAATAGCGCTACTTGTAGTCGGGAATGCGGAAAAAGCTACGCGTGGCAAGTCCTGACGGGCCTGTCGGCAAAAACGAAACTATCTGGCAGCGGGGGACCAGAGAATTAGTGAGTGGCTTCAAGGGCACAGGACTGCTGCAGGGGGCTGGTAGAAGACCCAGGTGAATAAAACTTTTTTTTTCTGACTTAAGGTTCACTTTAAGTGGTTAAAATGAAACACCCATATCACTCTCAGATAATGTTCCCTTTAACACAAAAGCTCTCCTTACTGGATTTAGGTTCTCCCGTTTGATGGGACATTTTTCCTCCTCATTGTCTGCTTGAAGGACATCAGAACGGAGGGATATGGAGGCTGCCATATTTATTTCCCTTTAACCTCCCTGGCGGTAAGCCCGACACAGTGTTGGGCTAGCCGCCGCAGGGGATCGCATGGCCCCGGGAGGATTTTTGCCTATAAAATTTTATTTATAGTCTTCAGCTAGCACTTCGCTAGCCAAGTATGCCCCCCAAGTGCCTCCGGTCCCCTCTGATCACCGCCGGTATACGTACCCCCCAGGGATCCTGCGATGGCGCAGCCTCCCTATCAGCTCCCGGCTTCGCTATTGGGAGGATCAAAACTGCGCATGACGTCGATGATGTCATGTCCGATCGTCGCCATGGCGACAGTGAAGCTGCATGGAGAAGCTGCGGCTACCGCGGGATCGCGGATGGGTAAATATTACCGGCAGCGATCGGGGGAATCAGAGGGGACCGGAGGTACTTGGGGGGCATACTTGGCTAGTGAAGTGCTAGCTGAAGACTATAAATAACATTTTATAGGCAAAAATGCTACCGCGGACGCAGATATTGAAACCGCGTACCGCCAGGGAGGTTAAACAAAGGTAGTTGCCTGGCTGTCCTGCTGATCCTCTGCCACTAATACTTTTAGCCATACTGTTGACCCTGAACAAGCATACAGATCAGATGTTTCTGACTGAAGTCTGACTTAATCTAGTAACATAGTTCATATATCGCAAGATATCTTTTTCCTGTTGTCAGTCTTTGCCTGAACAGTAAGGCTGGGTTCACACATACAAGTACAATGTGTACAGTTCCGTTCCAGACCTGACAGGTCAGTTCTCATCCATTTTGTATCAGTTTTTTATCAGTTTTGTTCTTGTCCATTAAAACCGATACAAAACTGATGCAAACTGATGAAAGCAGACAAGAGAGCACTGGAGCAGAATGGTACATTCTGTATGTCTAAACCCCGCCTATAGGGCATCGCCTATTTACTAAGAAAATGGATTTCAATCTTACCGCTTCTCCTTTGATTTTGAAACAAATATCAATAAGTAACTGGGCCTTTGCACACATCCAAACCAAAATGTATACATTTAGCCACCCCCAAAGAAATTTTCTCCTGCTCCCTCCACCTGCAGCCTAGGCTACCATCTGTGCAGCCTTTGCAGAAATATGGGGCGCACACATTTTAAACACTTTTACAAAAGCTGATGAAATGATGCTTACTAGAGATGTAGCGAACGGTTCGCCGGCGAACGGTTCCAGGCGAACTTTGGGGGTTCGCGTTCGCCTGGACCAAGCGAACTTTTGCGGAAGTTCGATTCGCCCCATAATGCACTATGAGGGTCAACTTTGACCCTCTGCATCACAGTCAGCAGGCATATTGTAGCCATTCAGGATACACTAAGCCCTGGAGCCCCCCCCCCCCTATATAAGGCAGGTTTGCCGGCCATTACACCCACTTGTGTGCCTGCTAGAGACAGACTAGGGACAGCTGCTGCAGACTTGTTCTCCTAGGGAAAGATTAGTTAGGCTCTTGGCTTGCTCCTGGCTGATTGTTATTGCTAAAATAGCACCCCTCAATAGCTCTTTTGGGAGCTCTAATGTTTTCCTGATGTGTTTTTTTTTGTGTGTGTTGCTCACTGAATTATACAGCCCTATCTGTTGCAGCTGGACCTTGGTAATTGTTATTACTGTGCCAGCAAGGCCCTGCCTAACTATCTATACTGGGACAACTACCTATGCCTACCTAACTACTGGGGCACCTACTTACCTATACGGGGACACCTACCTACACTAGGGGACCTACTTATGCCTACCTACCTATACTGGGCCTCCTACCTATGCCTAGCTAACTACTGGGTCTCCTACCTATGTCTAGCTAACAACTGAAGCACCTACCTATGCCTACCTACCTATACTGGGACTTCTACCTATGCCTATCTACCTATACTGGGACTCCTACCTATGCCTAGCTAACTACTAGGACACCTACCTATGCCTAGCTAACTACTGGGACACCTACCTATGCCTAGCTAACTACTGGGACACCTACCTACCTATACTGGGTCTCCTACCTATGCCTAGCTAACTACTAGGACACCTACCTATGCCTACCTACCTATACTGGGTCTCCTACCTATGCCTAGCTTACTACTGGGACACCTACCTATGCCTACCTACCTATACTGGGTCTCCTACCTATGCCTAGCTAACTACTGGGACACCTACCTATGCCTACCTACCTATACTGGGACTCCTACCTATGCCTAGCTAACTACTGGGACACCTACCTATGCCTACCTACATACAAGAAGATAATAAGGTTGTTGCTTCATTGTGGACAGACCAAATTTAATCAGCTGGACAGTCACTGTTGTTCTATCATTGAGCTACCACAGCCCGGCCACCATATGGGCTTGAAAACCGCCACTGCCTACACTCTCGCCACAGTGCGCACCAGTCCAGCATGGCCGTCACAATGCAAACAGCTGTTTGCAGTGCGTTACACAGTGAGTTTGGTGTGTCAGTGTGAAGCAGAACTCTAATTACACTCCCTGATTGATGTATACACATGCAAGATGTTTGAAAGCACTTTAGGCCTGCAATTTAGCATTCAATGTGATTTCTGATCTTAAAACGCTGCTTTGCGTCAAATCCAGATTTTTCCCCGGGACTTTGGGCATGTATCCCACTCCGCCATGCCCCCCCCTCCAGGTGTTAGACCCCTTGAAACATCTTTTCCATCACTTTTGTGGCCAGCATAATTTTTTCTATTTTTCAAAGTTCACATCCCCATTGAAGTCTATTGCGGTTCGCGAACTTTTCGGCGAACCAAACCTTCCGCAAAGGTTCGCGAACGGGGTTCGCGAACCGAAAATCGGAGGTGCGCGACATCTCTAATGCTTACACATTTAGGGCATTTGATCACCTGAAGAACCGGGAGAAAGCAGATTTAAAAGAAAGTGCAATGAAAAGTTAGGCAGTGTTTGTAAAATCTCAGCTAGGCATCTATAAAGTAAGGCAGGGATACCATTAGTCTCACACAGTCACTGTACCTGTTCTCCATTCCTTCCTCCAGTAGGGCTACTACTTGCTCATAGTTGGTGACTACATGCTGCGATAAACCTGCGTTTTTAAATAAAAACAAAAGATAAATAGTATTATTCATAAATAAAACAGAATTAATACTATCACCAAGTAAGGCATAATAAATTAAATCTAGACTATGTTGATATGGTAAAAGCTAATAGAAATTTTATTTTGTAATTTATTCTAGCAGTTATAAAGAATAAAGATGTATTTAAAATCTCTTTCAGGGTTCATGCAAGGCCATACTAAGGCTCTGCAGTAAGGGTTATTTGCCACAAGCTGGCAGTAGATAGTCAAAACAAAAGCAAGGATTTGTGCATTTGTTTCCTTGGTGAAAATATGAATCGGAGTTCATGCTAAGCATAGAAAAGTCAATACCACCCTGATTTTCCAAGCCAATCCCAGATTGTAATTCCATTGGTTGGTGATCAATTCCTCCACCGAGCTGCAATTCTTCCAGCCTTCAAATCTGAACTGTACACATTGAGTGTGCGCCCCTTTTTTTTCTTTTTGTCTTATCTTAACTAGAATATTAACACCTTTGATGTTTTTGTATACAACGGCAACACTCATCAGCTACCCTCTCTAAACACTTCAAAAAGAGATACCATATCCTACTACAGCAGTTATGTTGCTTGGGATAGTCTTATATGCTGTTCATGTACCAATTATTAATGATTATCCTAAAATAAAATTGTTTTTACTTGTGCATACATTCTTCTACTGCACAGGTGCCAAATGCGGCTCACGCCATTTTATGTGGCCCTCGAGAACTTAATAAAGAGATAATAACACTGAACTGCCTTCCTATTCAGAGGGCAACAGTGGTTCTGGTTGTCAGTTTAAGCCCGGGTGCAGCAACAGCCCACGGGTCCCCTCTTTGGAAACAAACTCCCCCATGTGGCAAACCTACACACACCTACATACCTTTCCCCCTGAACCCTCTCCCCACATAGCAAAGTAGCACAGTGGAGCAGTGCAATAGTAACCTGCTCCGGAGCTGCGTCGTGTCTCTTCTGTTCTTCCCGGTAGCTGCACAATCCATACTTCCCTACCTCCAGCTTCCGATCATGTGACATGCATTCAGAGCCAGAGGTATGCTGCATAGAGCATGCGGCTGTCAGGAAGATCAGAGGAGACCTGGAGCAGCACTGGAGCAGGTAAATATTAAACTGCTATTCTGCAGAAGAGAAATGAGCGGGTTCCCAGGCATTCCCATGGTCGTTAAAGTTATGCCAACCAATTTAAACAAATGTTAAATCGTAATAAAGAATTTGGCCCGTGACTATGTCTTATATTTTGGCCCCTTACGTTATTGAGTTTGACACCCCTGATCTAGTGGGTTACTATTACCCTATGCTAGGTATACAGAATTTCCCATCAGATCAGCCGGGGTCAAGCCATTAATTTCTGACATGCCTGATCTACTCACGATTGAGAACAGGATAACATTTTGTGCCGTATCAATCTGAAAATCGATCCTATTCTCAATCTGGAGCAGATCAGACGACCTGTCAGAAATTATTGATTCAACAAGTCAATCTGACGGGAAATGACTTAGGGCCTGATTCACAAAGCGGTGATAACTCAGTTATCACGCCTAAAAGACTTTAGGCGTGATAACGTTTGCACCAGCAAAGTTATCACCGCTTTGTGCTCTAACTCGCGCGAAGTTTCCGCGCGTACGTGCGCGCGCAAAGTCCCATAGGGCTTAATGGGAGCTTCGCGCGAGAGTTTCTTCTTATCATGCCTAAACTGAGTTTAGGCGTGATAAAGGGGTTTTCACAGGCGTGCAAAGTGTTTGCACCGCTTTGTGAATCAAGCCCTTAGTGTGTACAATGCATAACCGATTGGCTCTATAACATTCTTTTAAAAGAACTCTTATATTTTGTCCTCCACTAAAACTATTTCATGAAGTGAGTGTTTAAACAACAATGTAGACTACATTTTATCTGCAATGCACCTTTTGGACTATTTCATGTGCCCCAGCATACTACAAGCAGCACAAAGCATACCTTGTACATATGGGCCTTTTTCTGGGTGCTCTCGAACCCGCAAAGTGTAAGGTTTCTTTCGGTTTGATTGATGCAGCAAGTCCCGGACACGTTCATTATAGATTTCTAAAAAGCTAAAATTAATTTCATTATTGCAATGTATGCATTATAATAACGTATAGATCAATGACTACAGAATGATGTACATACATGTTGAATATATACATATTTATATTACTTACCTTACTTCTATGCGGGAGGAGGAGGGGGCACCTGGGGAGTCATCACTGTAGAACAGACCCTAGAAATAGACAAGACATCATTATCGGCCTAAAACATTTAGAATCACAATACATTGCTAGGCTCTCAGTGCTCGAAGTACAGACACTTTGTACCAGGAAGCAAATGCTTGCCTGATCAGGGAAGCCTACGAACAAGGGTGAATGGACTTTTCTGACTTAATAGGAAGTCCCAATCCCACCTCTAAACAGCCCACCGACAAAGCCTGTTCCAGCCAATGTGGATCTAGCACTGGGCAGTGACGTGGGGTCTGTCGATGGAAGGGTCAAGGCTGAACTTCTAAGCAAGGTGTTTTGATGGAAATAAAGACACCTCCTATATTACAAGCCTTCTTCAGTCTGGCTCGGAAATACTCCTGTTAGACCAATACTCTTGATGTGGTTTCTGTGGTGGTCTTACTATATTTGATTGATGGATAAATCATGAGTGAATAGTGCAAAACCATTACATACTGAACATTCACCAACCCTACATACATCTCAGAAAGAAAAAAAAGAAAAAAAAAAACAACAAAAAACACTGCAAATATCAGTTTCTCAGGTTTCATCTTTTATAGGTGTAAGTACTGAACAGCTCTGCCTCATTCTTATGAGCTGCTGACAATATTTCTCTTAATCTCCAAATAAAGGAAATGACAATATACCAAAATAAAATGATGCCATTTTTGCAAGGACAAAAAAAAATCTGTAAGTACAGATTTCCACTAGCATGCTACGTCCATTCCCGAAAACTCACTCGTGCTGATCTGAATTTGCATCTAAATCGCTATAGCTGTGCTATGTGTTGTGTGGAAAACTGCAGCAGGCAGCATTTCCCCCCCACACAATTCTGCATTTAAAGTCACATGCAGGAAACCATTGAGATTTATCTCCAGTGGAAATGTGCCCTTAAACAAAATGGCGATAATGTTTCAACTGCAGAACATTCAGAAACAGTATACAGTATCTGTTGAAATAACCCTGACTTGCTTTCATGTATCAGTTTTCATGTGTTTCGGCATGCTCTCCACCAGTTTTTAACATGTTGGGTAACTTTATATCATCCTTTCCGCAAAAACAAACAAACAGCACAGCTTTGCTTGATGGCTTGTGAGTGCCCATCCATCCTCCTCTTGATGACATTTCCAGAGATTTTCAATAGGGTTTAGATTTAGAGGTTGGGCTGCGTGTGTGTGATACACTGTAAGATGACCAGGTGTTGGGCAAAGCTGAGAACTAGACTCAGAACATGACCTTACTCCAGTTCTCTACAGTCCAATTCATTTGGTCTTTAGCAAACCTCACTCAGCCTGGCCGTTTACTTCTCACTGATGAGGGCTTTTTCTGGCATTGCATAACTTCAGCCCTGTCTGTAGAAGCCTGTTTTGAACAGTTCTTGCCATGTACTTCACTCTAGTCACAGATTGTCACTGTGTTTGAACTTAATTTAAAGTCTACAGTTCTTGAGTAACATTCAAATGAGTTAGAGGTCATCACTCTCAGAGATAATCCGTTTTACTACTCTGACTGGTTGTCCCTTTGTTGCCTACAGTGCCTGCTGCTTGACTTTGTTCTTGTGCACTTCCATCTTTGAAATTGTAAAGATAGACACAACCAGATGCAGGGCAGTTTCTAGGCTAAATTTCACCCAGGGCGAGGGTGTAAAAATCGCCCCCCCCCCCCTTCCCCGCCATGGAGCCAGGTATAGGTGCCCACAGTTTAGGTTAGCTATGTAGGTGCCTGCAGTATACGTTAGATAGGTAGGTGCCTGCAGTATAGGTTTGGTAGGTAGGTGCCTGCAGTATAGGTTAGATAAGTAGGTGTCTGCAGTATAGATAGGTAGCTTAGATAGGTAGGTGACAGTATAGGTTAGATAGGTAAGTAGGTGACTGCAGTATAGGTTAGATAGATAGGTGCCGGCTGTATAGGTTAGATAGGTAAGTGCTTGCAGTATAGGTTTGGTAGGTGGATGCCTGCAGTATAGGTTTGGTAGGTAGGTGCCTGCAGTATAGGTTAGATAGGTAGGTGACTGCAGTATAGCTTAGATAAGTAGGTGCCAGTATAGGATAGATAGATAGGTGACTGCAGTATAGCTTAGGTAGGTGACTGCAGTATAGCTTCAATAAGTAGGTGCCAGTATAGGTTAGATAGGTAGGTGACTGCAGTATAGGATAGATAGGTAGGTGACTGCAGTATAGGTTAGGTAGGTGCTGCAGTATAGATTAGGTAGGTAGGTGCTGCAGTATAGATTAGGTAGGTAGGTGCTGCAGTATAGATTAGGTAGGTAGGTGCTGCAGTATAGATTAGGTAGTTAGGTGCTGCAGAATAGATTAGGTAGGTAGTTAGGTACTGCAGTATAGGTTAGGTAGGTGCTGCAGTATAGATTAGGTAGGTGCTGCAGTATAGATTAGGTAGGTAGGTGCTGCAGTATAGCGTAGGTAGGTAGGTAGGTGCTGCAGTATAGAGTAGGTAGGTGCTGCAGTATAGAGTAGGTAGGTAGGTGCTGCAGTATACAGTAGGTAGGTAGGTAGGTAAGGTGCTGCAGTATAGATTAGGTAGGTAGGTGCTGCAGTATAGATTAGGTAGGTAGGTGCTGCAGTATAGGTTAGGTAGGTGCTGCAGTATAGATTAGGTAGGTGCTGCAGTATAGAGTAGGTAGGTAGGTAGGTGCTGCAGTATAGTGTAGGTAGGTAGGGTGCTGCAGTATAGATAAGGTAGGTGCTGCAGTATAGATAAGGTAGGTGCTGCAGTATAGATTAGGTAGGTAGGTGCTGCAGTATAGGTTAGGAAGGTGCTACAGTATAGATTAGGTAGGTGCTGCAGTATAGATTGGGTAGGTGCTGCAGTATAGAGTAGGTAGGTAGGTAGGTGCTGCAGTATAGATTAGGTAGGTAGGTGCTGCAGTATAGATTAGGTAGGTAGGTGCTGCAGTATAGATTAGGTAGGTAGGTGCTACAGTATAGATTAGGTAGGTGCTGCAGTATAGATTGGGTAGGTGCTGCAGTATAGATTAGGTAGGTAGGTAGGTGCTGCAGTGGTGGTGGGAGCGGGCATAATAGTAATAACTCACCTTTCTTCATCTTCAGCTGAATAGCCGATCTCACTGCTTCAATGTAATTCCTGTCTCGGCATCTGTCTCAGTAACAGCTCCCCCTGTGTTGACATGCGGAACATCATCACAGGGGGCGCTGTTACTGAGACAGATGCCGAGACAGGAAGTACATTGAAGCAGTGAGATCGGCTATTCGGCTGAAGATGAAGAAAGGTGAGTTATTACTATTATGCCCGCTCCCACCACCACAGCGCCCCCCTCCGGCCACAACAATCCAGCGCCTCGGGCGATTGCACGCCCATAGAAACGGGGCTGACCAGATGCACACTGTATCCATGTGTCAGTAAAGCCAGGACAGCTCCTTTCTATTCCTCACTGAAAACCTGTCTTTTCTCCTGTTTTTGGGCTTGGTCAATAGTTTTTAAATACCCATTTCAGGTGTAGTTCTACTTGGCCTTATTTTCTTTCCAAAGCTGTATAACAAGTTTGTAAAGTACAAAGCTAGATAAAAAAAAAAATTACCTCACAAATCCGAGGCGTTAATCCAATAGATGTCTGAAAAACAGAAGAAACAGCAATCAAAATACAATAATACGACGAAATAGTTTTGGATTCAAATTTCTTCTTTTCAGGAACCATTGACTATCACCACAGTGACAGCACATAAAAAAGGTAAGTGCTGCGTAATATGTTGGCGCTTTATAAATACAATAAATAAATAAATAATTACCTTAGGGACTTAGCTTTTTAAAGTGACACTAAAGCGAAAACCCCCCCACAAAACTTATGAGATAATGAATTGTATGTGTAGTGTGGATAATTATTAGAACATTAGTAGCAAAGAAAAGAGTATCACATTTTTATTTTCAGTTATATAGCTTTTTTTTTTATAATATTGCATCAATCTCTAATATTTGAAGTTTACAAATTACACTCTGCATTTTAAACTATGATACCGAGCAGTGCTAATGACCTTTAGACTTCCCCTTCAGTAAAATCTTATCTGAAGTTTTCTTTCACTGTTTCTTTGATGTATAAGTGCTTCAGAAAACAGCACTGCTCTCTGACTAAATTAGTCAGGAAGCTCAGAGAAGCTGTTTTGCATAGACAACAAGTGAATTTCCTTAAAGAGAACCCAAGGTCGATCTTCGGGGGGTACGGGGATGACTAAATGGGACACAGAGCCATGTTCTCTGCCTAATGACATGGTTCTGTGTCCCCCAACTGCCAACCACCACCGTGCTATAGTCCCGAGTTTAGCAGCAAGATTTGTTGCTAACTCTAAGGTAAACAGAGGGTAGATGAATTTCCTGTTTAAACCGCCCACCAGGGGCATTCCTACAGGGTTTCTTGAGCTGCTATTGGGCAGATCTCTCCCGCCGCAGTCTCAGCGCAGAGTCGTGACCCAGGGGTCACGCAAGTGAAAGTGGGCCATTTTAGCCCACAGAAGCGGTGGGGAGCGGCGGCTTTTGTGGCTACCTGATCTGCTCAGCCCTGCGGATCAGGTAGCCTACTTTTTTTTTTTAGCCCAAATTTGACTCTTCCTGTACTGTAAACAATATGAGACTAATTTATTTGTTACTGATGTTCTATTTCTTAGCTGTACTACACATAGAATTCATAATATCATAAGTTTATTTTCACTTCAGATTCCTTTTAAATTAAATAATATACATATTATACACTTTATAATATGAGGGTATATTACTATTTTTTTTTTCAAATAAAGGCTTGTAATTTTTGATATAGTATATGGAAACACAATATGGAAAAATCACCTTTGTTCCAAATAAAATATTGTCAACATACATTGTACTAGGGACACAATTTAAATGTTGTAATAACAGGTACAGATGGACAAATAAAATGTGAGTGTTTATCCATAGTACCACATTTTATTTTAAAACTATAATACCTGAAAACTAAGAAAAAAAAGTACCACCTAAAGAAAGCCTAATCTGTGGCAAAAAAACAAACAAACAATGTTAAGGTCATTTTGGTGTGATAAGTAGCAATAAACTTATTGGTGAATGAACGGGAGGAGCCTGGAATGTGAAAAATACTCTGGCTTTTAAGTGGAAATAACCTGCGGTAAGGAAGTGGTTTCTATATAGAAAATATACAACTGAATGACCTTTCCATGGTGTACTATTTAAATAGCCAAGACAAATCTTGATTACTCTCTGTACCTTTGTTTACATGATGTTACATGATGTTACAGTCCTGTCCTGTTTAATCCTGACTTTAATTTTGCAGCTTGCCTCTGGTGTAATGGAATAGATGGAGGGGAGTTACAACTTTCCCAAACAGAAAGTGCAGAAAGTGATTATTAGGGGAGCAATTTAATTTGAAGATTATTCCAAGTGTTTGTTAAAAATATTTTTTTTGTTTGTTTGAGCTCCTCTTGGTTCCGACCTATACAACTAGGACTTGCTAAAGGTAAGAGACCATGCAGAGAAAAACCAGTTCATATGATCAGGCCTGGATTTCTTGACAGCCTAGGGAGGCTTGTGACTGGACATGTGGGAGGTTTCTTGTAAATGAAAGAACCTCCATAAAATTCACTTTCTGCAATGCTAGGTCAACCTCCTCCAAATGTACAACACTGTTACTTCTTTAACCAGTCAGGCCAGCTGTCTAAGCACTGCCTGCTCACCTTCCTAAGATATAACACCATGTACAGTAAAGCTTAAAGAAGAACTGTAATCAAGGATTGAACTTAATTCCAATCAGTAGCTGATACCCCCTTTTCCCACAAGGAATCTTAAAGGACAACTGAAGTGTGGGAGATATGGAGGCTGCCATGTTTATTTCCTTTTAAACAATACCAGTTGCCTGGCAAACCTGCCAGGCTATTTCGCTGCAGTAGTGTCTGAGTCAAAACCCCGAAACAAGCATGCAACTAATCTTGTCAGAAACACCTAATCTGTTGCATGCTTGTTTAGGGGCTGTGGCTAAAAGTACTAGAGGCAGAGGATCAGCAGGACAGCCAGGCAACTTGTATTACTTAAAAGGAAATATGGCAGCCTCCATATCCCTCTCACTTCATTTGTCCTTTAACCTTTTCTCAAATAGATCATCAGGGGGGACAGTATGGCTGATATTGTGGTGAAGCCCCTCCCAGAGTGTGATGTCAAGACCATGGTCCTGACAATTTGCTGTCTGAGAACCTCGTTGCATTGCGGGAAATAACGGCTTTTTCAAACCGTCAAGCAAGCAATATCCGCCTCCTTTATGCATAGAACTCTCAGAAACGAACATACAGTACAGACCACCTGGCACAACTAAAGCTGTCACAACCAGTGATACATTTCAGAATGTAAATCAGGAAGAGGAAACATTTTACAATGATCCAACACTGACTACGGTAAATCTATAAATTATTATTGTAAAAAATAAGCAATTTTATTGTTATTTCCACTACAGTTCCTCTTTAAAGTTCCAAACGTAATACCAGAGTTACATTTAATGGCTAGTTATCATTGTTTGGGGTTTATATAGTGCCAGCATCTTCTGTGGTACTGTACAATGGAGAATACAATATACAGACAGACAGCGTCAAGACAATAAGTTACAGATTAAAAAAAAAACAACTGAAAAGGTCAGAAATACATCTCAAGCCTTAGAGAATCTGTATTGTTAAAATCGCACAAACGTAAACATACCAGTGCGTTAGGGGACATCTCCTATTACCCTCTGTCACAATTTCGCCGTTCCCCGCCGCATTAAAAGTGGTTAAAAACAGTTTTTAAAAGTTTGTTTATAAACAAACAAAATGGCCACCAAAACAGGAAGTAGGTTGATGTACAGTATGTCCACACATAGAAAATACATTCATACACAAGCAGGCTATATACACCCTTCCTTTTGAATCTCAAGAGATCATTTGTGTGTTTCTTTCCCCCTGCAGCTATCTTCCACTGAAGTGTCAGGCTGTTTCTTCCTGCAGAGTGCAGTACAGCTCTGCCTGTATGTAATTCCTCATGTGTGTATGTGAAAGCTCAGCCAGCTCAGAGGAGGATTTATCCAGCTTGTAAAAGATGAGAGAAGAGAGAAGCTTCCCTAATCTAAATAATACACAGGCAGTGTGCAGAGAGGGGCCTGGAGGGGGGAAGATGCATCACAGAACCACAACACTGAAGAACTTGGCAGCCTTCCAGACACAGGCTGACAAGTCTGACAAGAGAGAGATAAGTTGATTTATTACAGAGATGGTGATAGTAGAACGTGCTGCAGTAAGCCAGAACACATTAGAATAGCTTTTGGAACTTGTAGGATGATAAAAAACAGGATGCAATTTTTGTTACGGAGTCTCTTTAAAGGGGTTCTGTGGTATTGTAAAAATCAAACGAGCTGACACTTCCCTGGGGCTTCCATCAACCCCCTGCAGCGGTAATGTCCCATGCCATCCTCTTTTCCGATGCGCCGGTCTCACGCGAGTTATCACACTGCGGCTGTGTGGCCGCGCGTGTGCTCGCTCCCGCGCGAGTTATCGGGAGCTTACTGCGCAGGCGCAGTACAAGCAAACTTCGTACTGAGCCTTCGCAGTAAGCTCCCGATGACGTGAGTGGGAGCACGCATTATTCGTCTGTTTAGACGAATATTAGACTGGGACCGGCGGCGGGACGGCGTGGGACAAGTCAGCTGCAGGGCGCCGATAGAAGACCCAGGTAAGTGTCAGCTTGTTTGATTTTTACAATATCACAGAACCCCTTTATACACACACTTAAAAAAAAAAAAAAGTCCTTTGAAACGTCCAAACAACATGATTTTGCTGTACCGGTTGATAAAGGTGAAAAAAAATGTAACAAAAATGACGAGTGATCAATATAGGGCATTTTGCCCGATCCACCCATCAGATCAACTCAGACGTCTGTTGGGCAATTGTCGTCCAGTTAGCCGCATGTGTACAATATTGTTTAATCAACACTGTACTACAGAATGCACGCAAGGTCGCTTCCATGCACAGTATTTACACGAGTTGGTTGTTCACAATATTGGTGTGCGGCAAATGTAGTCAGAAAGACGTTTGATTTGGTCCACGGTAAAGTTGTTTCTGTGATGTTGGTTGCTTGATCGGGTTGACTTTTGTAGAGCATGTGAATAGACCTTTACATGGAGATGGAAAACATGAATACCTTTACACAGCATTAATTAGACATAAGGGGGAAAAGTCTTCACCATAGTTAAGATATCTGTGCAATAACCCACAATCTGAATAAAAAAAGATGAAATAGTGAGATGACTGCAGATTGATATAACTCACCGGAGTACCCATCATTGTGTATGTTTTCCCTGAGCCGGTCTGTCCATAAGCAAACAGACACACATTGTAGCCCTTGATTGCCTCTGAGAGAACTGTGGTACCCAGGTCTTTGAATACCTGAAACAAAGAACACACAAGTATTAGAATTCTTATTTATAGTCTCTGCAATTCTTATTTAGTATTTATATAGTGCCAACATCTTCCGCAGTGCTGTACAGAGACTACACATAGTCATGTCACTAACTGTCCCTCAGAGGAACTCACAATCTAATCCTTATAATAGTCATGTGTCCAGTAAATATAATTATCATAGTCTTGAACCAACTTTTTTTTTTAGGGGGAAGCTAATAAACTTATCAGCATGTATATGGATGTGGGAGGAAACTGGAGTGCCTGGAGGAAACCCAAACAGTCACCTTTTAATCCATAATGGTTACCTTAATCATGGTCAACAAAACTGTATCATGCTACTTACCTAGTGGGATGGGGTGAACAAGTTGTTTTCTGAGTGTAAGGAATACATGACAAAATGTCAACACTGAAAATGGGAACTTTCAAACATAAAAAAACAACAAACAAAATGCCTATCATTCAGGACACCGAGGCTAGGTTCACAGTGGTCAGGTGCATAACGCACGCGTTATAATGACTGTGAACTGCAATGAAGACTGGGCATAGACTTTAATACAAAGCCTGCATGCAGCGAGTTAGAATAATGTAATCAGTTACAATGCAATACTGTGAGCAGCCCCATAAAATGATATGGGCAGTGAGTTGACATGCAATTATTCAACACAACTGACCACTGTGAACATATAATTCTAACCCTATATTTGTAGCTTTTAAATGCAAAATAAAACTGTTGGATTCAGATTTAATGAAAACAATTATAGATAGAGCGATTTCTCTCAGTTTACTTTTAGTTCAGGTTTGTTTTTAGGTTCTACTTTCTATGTCATTACTGTTTTTCTCTCTTCTGTTATGACAGAGTTATGCCTTTTATGCACAAGTTGTCTGATGCGATTCCTAGACATAACTGAAGTAAATTTACTCTATGGTCAAGAACTATCCCTAGGTGGTCATTGTACAGGTCAATATACATGACATTCAGACTACCTAAATACAAAAGTCTAAGGCAGTTGCATGACGCATGTGTTAAAATGTGTGTGAACTGCAATGGAGACTGGACATAGACTTTAATGCAAAGCCTGCATGCAGTAAGTTAGAATAACATGATCTGTTACTGTGAACATGTCCATATAAATGTATGGGCAGTGAGTTGACATGCAAAATTATTCTGCAATGCAACTGACCACTGTGAACAGGGCCTGAAGTATTGGGGATTATTTTTCATCTTCTTTTCAGCACAAACATTTTATAACTCAGCAACTGAAAGAAAGTACCAAAAAGTAGGTGAAAAAGTACCATCAAAATTATTCTGAGTATTTTCTTGCTTGCTGGTGACATTTTATTGATGAGGTGTGAAAATATCACCTAGGAGAAAAAGTGAATTGAATAGGGGCCTATAAAGTATATGGAGAGGTTGGGGAAATTATGGAATGTAGTTCGTCAAACTTAACTCAACTAAAGGTTCGTATACACGTCCGATAAAGATCGTTCGTTACGAACGATTCGTGACGTTTACACGATATTCAAATTAGACTGAAAAGATCGTTCGTAATGAACGATTGTGTACACACGTGAACGATATAAGTATAAAGTACTGAACGACGAACGATAAAAAAATGCGTGCGCAAACGGAAGTGACGTTATGACAGGCAATAAGAACATGCGTTATCGGACGATCTTTGTACACACTGCAACGATTGAACGATTATCTTTCGAAAAAATCCGCCGGGTTGGATCGGTCCGATTGAACGATAACGATCGTTATCGTTCACAAAAACGATCGTTCACACTTTTTGAACGCACGATTATCGTTCCGATTGTCGTTATCGTTCGTTTTTGAACGATCGTTATCGTACGTGTGTACTCAGCTTAAGATCTCTTGAAGACAACACCCAATAGTTTCCTTTTCATACTTTGTGATATCCAGATAAAAGTTTGGCAGGAATTTTCTGCGCACACACAGACATTCTGTTATATTAGAATAAACAGCTTCTCAGATTCATGCAACGAAATAGAAAAATATTCAAAAATAATAAGTCAAGCTTATTTTCTCTCTCTACAAGTCTCTCTCTTTTGGGCTATTAATCCTCACTCTGGGCTGGTGCACACCGAGCGGCTGTTTCAGCGTTTCTGCAGCCGCTTGCAGCTGCGGATCTGCTTGGTCAATGTATCTCAATGGGGTGGTTCACACCAGAGCAGGAGGCGTTTTGCAGAAACGAAAATGCCGGGGTGAGGCATTTTTTGGATTGCGGGTGCGTTTCTGCCTCAATGTTAAGTATAGGAAAAACGCAAACCGCTCTGAAAAACGCCTGTTCAGAGCGGTTTTGCCGGCGTTTTTGTTACAGAAGCTGTTCAGTAACAGCTTTACTGTAACAATATATGAAATCTACTATACTGAAATCCGCTGCAGCAATCTGCAAAACGCCATAGAAAAATAACAAAAAGCGTTTCAAAATCTGCTAGCATTTTGCGGATCTGCTAGCGGTTTTTGGTGTGCACCAGGCCTAAAACTATAACCAGTATCCTAATCCAACCAAAGAAGAGATTGTTAAAAAAAAAAAACCTAGTTAAAACCTATGTAGCCAACAAATAAACAGCTGTTTTTATAGTTCTTAAAAGAACACTATCAATCTAGTGTTCTAAAATGTCAATGTACAAATTAGGTCTAAGTAGCCATGTAAACACTTTCCTACTTTTCATGTTAAATATCAGAGGCAAAAGTTATAGTTTATTGTGTGTAGGTTGTAGCTGCATTGGAATGAATCATTAGCAAAGGGGTATCTTTGTTTCATGAAAAATGAGGCACAGGCAGAGCTGGTCTAACCATTAGCATGAAAAGCCTCACGTATCAGGTTTCACACACAATTACAAATGTTTATGCTACACAAGAAATTTCCTCTGCAGACAGCTCATTCAGAGACACAAATGCAGCTGCAGTTAAGCAAGTGAGACCTGTCTCACACTTAGGGTTAACAGATGCAGGGAGAGCTATTTCCCCCCTCCCCTCATTATTCACTGGTCCATCAACCTGTGCATTGGTAAATTGTGAAGGGAATTTGATAACAGTAAAAGAGAAAAGCAGTTAAATGTATACACCAGTAGTTAAGAGCACTTCACAAACTATTCCCATCTCAATTAAAAAACCAAAAAGAAACAATGTTAATTGATAGTGTTCCTTTAAGCAATTCGTACACACTTTTATGTAAGCTGTGACATAACCAATTGATCAAAGTGATGCAAGGAAGCATCATGGCATTCTTGAACAGCAAGCTGAAAAACAAAAAGACTTGAAATATGTATTACCTTTAGGAATGATAACTGAACATTGAGAGGTTGCGCTAATGTTTAAATGGACAACCTCATAGAGCAGCAGAGGCCTGATGGGCACATAGCTTTGTCTTACATAAAGTGGTACAAAGGTATCACAGCAGCTGTCAGATGATTGCTCAGATTTGTGCTGAGTTTTACTGGGAAGAAGTGTAAACCGCTTGCTATGGCCCAATTAATTTCCAAACAGGGACTAATCAAAGCGCTTGCAAAATGATGCTGCTCTCAATCAATCTATGGCTAGTTTTACACTGCAGGGAGATTTAGTGGCAGGCTGGCACCATTCCCTATGACAACCCTCAGTACCATCTTACACAAGCCTGCAGTCCACTGTATCCCCTTTGCCTCACGCTGAGTCAACTGCCAGGAAAAACGATCTTGGCTATCCCCTCTACTGATATAGCAAATATACTAGCGTTTCCCTGCAGATGATCATGATCTGGAGTACTTCCTATGTAAGTCAACACAGCACTACTCAGCAGGGAATAAGACAAAGCCTGGTTATACTCTTTGCCAAGCTGTGCAACAAAAGGGTGGACTGGCTGATCTCTCAGATCTACATAAAGAAGAAATATTTATTTATGTCACTCTTTTTTTGTCTCCAGCTATAAAAATACACCCATTTGTTAAAGAGAAACTTAACGGTATATAACTTCATAAAACTGCTAATTTTTTACAGTAATACTTTATTACTTAGTCAGTATTTGCCCATTGCAAAATCTTTCTTCAGTGATTTATATGCTTAAATGTATCACAGGTGGGACATCTTTATTGCTAGCCAGGTGCATTACTGTGGGTGGGTGTTATTTAATGAGCAGAAAATAAAAACCTGGCCCCATATACAATTCACTTTGTCTCCAAGTTGATATTTTTACACCTTATCAATAAAATGCTTTTTAATCCATCAGGAAGCAAGAAAATACACAGAATAATTTTGGCAGCACTTTTCCAACTACTTTTGGTATTTTTTTCAATAGCAAAGTACTGAAACGTTATTTTAAACAGAAGATTAAAAAATTATCTCCTTGGAGAAAACTTGGGTGAAAAAGTGACTTGCATATGGCCCCTGGTCTCCCAGAGTCCTCTGGGGCAGAATGCTGTGACATTATAGCATAGGTTAATGTGAACCTTAAGTGTCCAAAAAAAAATTGAGTTTTACTCACCTGGGGCTTACCTCAGCCCCCTGCAGCTGATCGGTGCCCACGACGAGTCGCTCTGATGCTCCGGATCCCGCTGGCGGCCACTTCCGGTTTCGCCGTCAGGACCCGTCAGGCTGGGGAACGCGGCTGATACTATGCGTTCCCAGCCAAAATAGCACCCCTATGTGGCCATATGTCCGCATACGGATGCCTATGCGGACATATGGCCGCATAAGGGTGCTATTTTGGCTGGGAACGCGTAGTATCAGCCGCGTTCCCCAGCCTGACGGGTCCTGACGGCGAAACCGGAAGTGGCCGCCAGCGGGACCCGGAGCATCAGAGCGACTCGTCGTGGGCACCGATCAGCTGCAGGGGGCTGAGGTAAGCCCCAGGTGAGTAAAACTCATTTTTTTTTGGACACTTAAGGTTCACTTTAAAATATCACTGGGAGGGCGGGGTTACAATACCAATATAGAAATAAAGGAAGCGTTTCTGATGCTGAAACCAAGACATTTAATGTACGTATGCATAACCTGAATAATATACCTGTACTACTTTTTTATAGGTTGTTGTGGTGCCTCTTTAAAATATGCTGTATTTGCTAGCCTTCCTATACCAGTGATGTCCCAGATGCTTTAAATTCTGGCAGCATGTCTACTAATAAAGTCTTATATACTGTAAATAGGTACGAATTATTTAATATTGAGAAATACTTTTTTACAGTCACCAATTCGGAGTATGTTAAAGAGAATCTGTATTGTTAAAATCGCACAAAAGTAAACATACCAGTGCGTTAGGGGACATCTCCTATTACCATCTGTCACAATTTCGCCGCTCCCCGCCGCATTAAAAGTGGTTAAAAACAGTTTTAAAAAGTTTGTTTATAAACAAACAAAATGGCCACCAAAACAGGAAGTAGGTTGATGTACAGTATGTCCACACATAGAAAATACATCCATACACAAGCAGGCTGTATACAGCTTTCGTTTTGAATCTCAAGAGATCATTTGTGTGTTTCTTTCCCCCCTGAGGGGGGAGTGCAAAGCAGAACCACAACACTGAAGAACTTGGCAGCCTTCCAGACACAGGCTGACAAGTCTGACAAGGGAAAGATACATTGATTTATTACAGAGACTGTGATAGTACAAAGTGCTGCAGTAAGCCAGAACACATTAGAATAGCTTTTGGAACTTGTAGGATGATAAAAAACAGGATGCAATTTTTGTTACGGAGTCTCTTTAAAGTGGACCTGAAATATAGCACATGACATAAGGAAAACATAACAGAAATGCACCCTGTATGTATTTAAAGAGAAACTGTGACAAAGACTTTAAAGGATACCCCAACTGAAATGTGACATAATGAGATAGACATAGATAAGAAATTCCAACTATAAAACACTTTCCTAGCAGAAAATGGCTTCTGAGAGCAAGAAAGAGGTAAAAAAAGGGGAATTTCTTATCAGTGAGGGTCACACTGTAGTCACTTCCTGTCTGAGTCAGGACTGAGTCAGCCACTTACATACCTGATATTTAACTCTTTCAGGCAGAGAAAGAAAAAAAGGAACACAGCATAGTTATATGTGTGCTAGGGACTGTACATACACATGTCTATCTCATCATGTCACATTTCAGTTGTGGTATCCTTTAACTTCATCCCAATCAGTAGCTGATACCTACTTTCCCATGAGAAATCTTTTCCTTTTCACAAACTGATGATCAGGGGGCTCTGTATGGCTGATATTGTGATGAAACCCCTCCCACAGTGTGATGTCAGGACCATGGTCCTGACAGTTTCCTGTCTGTGAACCTCATTGCATTGTGAGAATTAACAGTTGTTTACAGCTGGGTCCAACTGCCAAAAAAGCAAGCAGCATCTCCTTCCACTGATATCACCTACAACCAGTAAAAATGTCACTACGTGGTAAATGTCAGAATGTAAATCAGGGAGAGGAAAGATTTTACAATGGAAAAACACTAAATAATGGAAAGACTAAATAATTTATACATAATTATTGTAAAAATGAAGCACTTATTACATTATTTTCACAGGAGTTCCTCTTTAAAGAGTTTAGCCTGTGTAATTTCCCCTCAATTGTGTCTAATTGGCGCTTTGAGTCCACCAGGAGAAAAGCGCGATATAAATGTTATTTGTCTTGTCTAATCATTAGTTGTAATTTGATCCCTCCCGTGTCACGACTGCCTATGGCAGATAAGTCAATTTGAAAGCACAGGCTGTAAACAATACGTCTGCTTCCATGAATCAGGAAGTAGAAAGTGTGCAAATTTATTTTAGGATTTGTATCAGCTGTAACAAAGAAATGTTTTTTGATTAACCTCTTGGGGACTGAGCATAGTAAATCCTACGCCGCACTTGTGGCTGTCCAACTCTGATGCTGCATAGGATTTATGCCGCCTGCTGCTTCCGCTCCAGACGCGATCATGCGTACCCGAGAGGGGAGATTAAGCTGTCATGACAGCTGACATCTCCCCTCAGTTATCAGGAGCCATCGCGATTGGTTCCTGATCACTACGATCGCCGGCGGATCGTAGTGATAACTATTAGAGCAGCGGCGATAGGAGGGGAAGAAGAGGATCCACTCACCTTCCTGACGTTCCCCCGGCAATCGTCGCTCCCCTCCGCTCTGGCCGGCATCTCTGCTCGCTCTGACGCAAGTGTCGGGTCCTGACTTGTTGACATCATCAAGCTGCGACCCGGAACTTAATCGGCAGTGTGAGCGGGGATGCCGGCCAGAGCGGAAGGGGCTAGAGCTGCTCATTGCTGGAGCCTGGGAGGTGAGTAAATGCTGCTGGCAATAAGGGGGACACCTGGCAATACAGGGGACACCATGCTCAGCTATCTATAGTAGGGATCCAGCTGCCTGACCTCCCCCCCAACGTGCCCCTGGATATAAAATGGATTGGTCCTTAAGTGGGGGTTAGGCAGCCAATCCCCAAAGGTTTAAATGTTATTATGCTGTTGTGTATCTTTAAGAAGCAGAGACGAGTTCTGAGTTCAGGTCCGCTTTAAGAGCAGGTTTCTTTTCAGTGCAGCCCAACCCAACCCAGAGAAAGCATCATTATCTCACAAAAGTGTGAAGAAAGAGGCTCAACAACTTTAGTAAATATTAACACAGCAAGTACGGTAAGCTCCAAGCTTCAATGAAGATGTATTTGCTGTCCATTGTCTCCAAGTAACACAAGTAGAAACAGAACATAGCAAAAAGGTTGGTGAACACACACACACATATATACAATGAGGTTTGTTATAAATAAAACTACAAATGATTCAAGGAAGAAGCTCTGTCACCCATGTTTTCAGTCTGTATATCGTTACAGCACTGTGACACATTCATAAGACCAGGTAAAGTGCGATGTTACAGGAAATGGTCTATAAAGCCTTTCTGTACAATCAAAGGCAGCATTAAAATGCAGCTATTGGGATACATGGTACAAAAACCTTGAGGGCTTGTTTCCACTATCGCGAATTCGCATGCGTCCAACGCATGAGGATTCGCACATATAATGCAAGTGGATGGGCCTGTTTCCACTGTAGCGTTGTTGAGGTGTGTTTTTTTCAGGGGTAAAAAAACGCACTAAAGAGCCGCAGAATTTGCCTGCGAGTGGAATGCATGCGAATCGCCGCTAATGTATTTAATAGGGAAATCGCCTGTGGCTTTGGTATGCGAATTTTCATGCGAATTTGCATGGAAAACAATGTAAATGCACACCGGCACTGCCATGGTTACATTCGCATACAGCGTGATTCATGCGAATTTTCATGTGAATTTGCATGAAAATTCGCATACACCTACATGTGAAATTCGCATCCGCATGCGAATTTTTACCGCAGCGATTCGCACCGCAATAGTGGAAACGAGCCCTAAAAAGCTGACCAACAGTAGTTACTGGAAAGGTGCCAGTTTGCATAAAAATGGAGAACTTTTTATAATACACCCATGACATATCAATGTTCACAGCACAGGATAGATTGTAACAGCTGAAATACTCCAATCTTTCGCAGGAATGCAGAGATGTCTAAAACTCCGTTCTTTTAGCAGGAAACTGCATGTGGAAGTAGATGCTGAGGTACAACTTCTCCTTCAAACACTGATACAACATGCTAAACAGAAAGTAGCTTTACAATGGAGGCAGGTAGCTAGGCCAATGAGACAAGACTGGACAAAAAGTGTCTAGACTTCTGCCTTGCTATAAAGCTCATGTACATGGAGAGGTTGCCCCAATCAGTTTAAAAAAAATATATATATATAGACCCTATAGCCAGATTTATTTTACTATAGGACATAAAAAGAAAACCAAGTCAATATTAGAATACTGTGACAATTGTACTAAGTGGTAGAGCAGTGGTCCTCAAACTATGGCCCGCGGGCCGAATGCGGCCCCCTGAGGCTTTTTTTTACCCCCCCCCCCCCCCACACACACACACACAAAATGTATTACTTGTAGAGGTGGTCAGCTATATCTTTAAATATTGGTCTTCCGCATATAGAATAGCAGTGGACCACCCATCCACATGGAAGCCAGAAAGCAGTAATTCGCTGGTTTCCAATCACATTCCACATCAGGTGACACTGCTGTCCAATTGGACTGCAGGTTGTCACCTGGGTATGCTTCACTGTCCCGCAATGACTTCTACATCATTTTATGTATAATCCGGCCCCCCAGCAGTCTGAAGTATGTTGACTCGGCCCTCGACCCAAAACGTTTGGGGACCTCTGCGGTAGAGGGAGAATGCAGCTGGGTGGTGATACAGTGGCTTGCAAAAGTATTCAGCTCCCTTGAAGTTTTCCATATTTTGTCATATTACTGCCACAAACATGAATCAATTTTATTGGAATTCCACATGAAAGACCAACACAAAGTACTGTACACATGAGAAGTGGAATGAAAATCATACATGATTCCAAACATTTTTTTTACAAATAAATAACTGCAAAGTGGAGTGTGCATAATTATTCGGCCCCCTTTGATCTGAGTGCAGTCAGTTGCCTATAGACATTGCCTGATGAGTGCTTATGACTAAATATAGTGCACCTGTGTGTAATCTTATTTCAGTACAAATACAGCTGCTCTGTGAGGGCCTCAGAGGTTGTCTAAGAGAATTTTGGGAGCAACAACACCGTGAAGTCCAAAGAACACACAAGACAGGTCAGGGATCAAGTTATTGAGAAATTTAAAGCAGGCTTAGGCTACGAAAAGATTTTGAAAGCCTTGAACATCCCACGGAGCACTGTTCAAGCGATCATTCAGAAATGGGAGTATGGCACAACTGTACACCTACCAAGACAAGGCCATCCACCTAAACTCACAGGCCGAACAAGGAGAGAGCTGATCAGAAATGCAGTCAAGAGGCCCATGGTGACCCTGGACGAGCTGCAGAGATCTACAGCTCAGGTGGGAGACTCTGTCCATAGGACAACTATTAGTCATGCACTGTACAAAGTTGGCCTTTGTGGAAGAGTGGCAAGAAGAAAGGCATGGTTAACAGAAAGCATAAGAAGTCCCGTTTGCAGTTTGCCACAAGCCATGACGGGGACACAGCAACCATGTGGAAGAAGGTGCTCTGGTCAGATGAGACCAAAATGGAACTTTTGAGGCAAAATGCAAAACGCTATGTGTGGCAGAAACTAACACTGCACATCACTCTGAACACACCATCCCCACTGTCAAATATGGTGGTGGCAGCATCATGCTCGGGGGGTGCATCTCTTCAGCAGGGACAGGGAAGCTGGTCAGAGTTGATGGGAAGATGGATGGAGCCAAATACAGGGCAAACTTGGAAGAAAACCTCTTGGAGACTGCAAAAGACTTGAGACTGTCATGCTGGAAGGTGAACCTCCACCCCAATGACCCTAAACATAAAGCCAGGGCAACAATGGAATGGTTCAAAACAAAACATATCCATGTGTTAGAATGGCCCAGTCAAAGCCCAGATCTAAATCCAATCGATAATCTGTGGCAAGATCTGAAAACTGCTGTTCACAAACACTGTCCCTCTAATCTGACTGAGCTGGAGCTGTTTTGCAAAGAAGAATGGGCAAGGATTTCAGTCTCTAGATGTGCAAAGCTGGTAGAGACATACCCTAAAAGACTGGCAACTGTAATTGCAGCAAAAGGTGGTCCTACAAAGTATTGACTCAGGAGGCCAAATAATTACGCATACCCCACATTGCAGTTATTTGTAAAAAATGTTTGGAATGATGTATGATTTTTGATGCACTACTCACATGTACACCAATTTGTATTGGTCTTTCACGTGGAATTCCAATAAAATGGATGCATGTTTGTGGCAGTAATGTGACAAAATGTGGAAAACTTCTAGGGGGCCGAATACTTTTGCTACCCACTGTATGCCTGGATGGCCTGAATACTGTGCAGACTTGAACGAAAGGCATTAAACTGGAAACAAATGAATAAAGTTTATACCTAGCAATCACTGATTTACACTAAGTGTAACACCTGCTAGAAAGAGCCAGTTGTCCCAAAGAGGTAACCCAATGAGCCTGGAAAACAAGTTAAGCAGTTCTCCATTACTTAACCAAAAGAACCTAAAGCAGGTAAAGTTCAAATACTAAGCAGACTCTAGGAAGAAAATGCTTGAATAGCTGAGTGTGCAGATTACGGTCAACTCCTCATCACAGGTTTGTAGTTAGCATAATTACTATGGAAGCACTCCTTACCCAGTAGCTTTTACTTAAGTAGCTTTCACAACCTATCATCTACATAGAGAAGAAACTATTCAAACCTGAGGATTAATGAGTCTAAAATTATACCCAAGGGGAAGTGACAAGATGAGATAGACGTGTGTGCACAATGCCAAGCATACAAATAACTAGGCCATGTCCATGTTTTCCCTTTTACCAGCCTGAAAGAGTTAACATTGAAGTGACAGTTTCTCTTCAGTAGGGACCCAGTCAGACTAACCCTCAAGCCTGGGGCCCACTAGCAGCCCTTTTTCCCCTCTCCACACAAATTCAGAAGCAGCCTATTGATTTCAACACTCGGATTTCCCATTCTAATTTACATGAAGGGAAATTATGCAAATTGCCCAAAGTAAGTATTTTAGTTGATAAAAAGCATAGAATGGTGTTTGAAAAGGTTTTTTTTCCTTGCAAAATACATGGAAAAAGCACATTAACCAATATATTTATATCGAAGCACTTGCATTTTTCTACTTTTGTGTGGAATGATATTTCTGCAACAATTATCCTGCATTGTTACAGTGTTCAAACTGTACAGAGGAGGGGCAAGACTGGGACTGAACTCTCTGAGGAGCTTGCAGACTACAGTTTTGCAGGAAGTTCCAGGTGTGGGCGGTTAAAGTGCTTAATTTGGCATAGATAATATCTGCACTGAAAGCCTACATAAATATTCGTACCAGAAATTGAGCTTTTATGTTTTGGGAAGAAACACATGCCCTTATTACACTACTTCTAATGCTGGGCATACACTGGTCGATCCGGCGGCCGATTAGCCGCCAGATCGACCCCATCCCCGCAGATCGATTCCCGCTCGTCCCCGCCGGCGCTTCTTATCACCCGCTCGATTCGCCGCTATTGTCCGCCCGCGGGTATCGAGCGCGAAATCGATCCCCGCGGTGATCGGACACGTCGGATATTATCAATTGAGCCATCAGGCTCGATTGATAATCCTCCCCTCGACGCTGTGTATGCCCAGCATAAGGGCCAGTGCACACCAGAAATCGGTAGCGTAATCGCAAACGTTTACCGTTTTTGAAGAATATTATATGAGCACATTCCAGGCATGTGCCTAGCGATTTTTGGAGAATTTTAGTTTAGCGATTTTATAGTTTTTGTACACTTTGACCAGGAAGTGAACAACTTTTGCAGAAAAAGGCTAGGAAAATCGCTCTATTCAGTGCTTTTAATGGTGGCCATACATGGTACAATTTTTTCATCCAATCTTACCATTTCTATGTAGTATAAGGGTAAATGAAGTAAATATACTGAAAGGATAATTTAGGCAGTACTCTTATACTACATTGAATTGGATGAAAAAAATTGTACCATGTATGGCCACCATTAGAGTGATTTTCTACTTTTTCTGTACTTTACATTGCGGCATAATCGCCTCCAAAATACTGTCGGACCCACATTTGCATTTGGGCATGACCACATGGTTCTGGTGTGAACAAGCCCATACTAACACATTAGCTAAGCGCTTTTCTAAGCACTCAGAAGCCCTCTTGGTGTGCACCAGCCCCTAATCTTAAAGAACCACTAAAAGTTGTAAAATGTTAAAAACATGTAAACATGCACATGTCAGACTAGATTCACAGTGATGCATTGAGTTCCCTGTAAAGCAGGAATGTTATGAAAAGGGAAAATCAAAATGCATGTTCTCCAACTGTCAATGAAGAGTGCATTTTGGGGTAACACACTGCATGTAGAACATTGGGATCGTGCACGCCTTTAGGGCCCTTTTCCACTAGCAATCGCAATCACAAATCACAAACGCCAGCGATTGCGATTTTTCATTAATTCTGTTATGCGATTGCGATTTGTGATTTTCATTGACATTGCATTATCATTGTAAAAATCGCTCCAGCAAGCGATTGCGATTTGCGATTAGCGATTTCCAAATCGAATCACTGTAGTGGAAAATACTTCTCGTGATTTCTATGATAAAGTAACAACTCTAGCGATTTAAAAATCACTAGCGATTTGCGATTTTGCGATTCAGCAATCACAATCGCTCTAGTGGAAAAGGGCCCTTAGACTGTACTATGAACATCACATTGCTTTTGCAATGTAGTGTGACTTTTCTCAACGCAAAAATACCACTATGAACGTAGCTTAAAGGGGAACTTCAGCCTAAACAAACATACTGTCATCAAGTTACATTAGTTATGTTAATTAGAATAGATAGGTAATATAATCTCTTACCCACCCTGTTTTAAAAGAACAGGCAAATGTTTGTGATTCATGGGGGCTGCCATCTTTGTCATGGGGGCAGCCATCTTTTTGGTTGAAAGGAGGTGACAAGGAGCAGGAGACAGTTCCAACTGTCCTGTGTCCTGATAACCCCTACCAGCTGCACACGCTAGGCTTCAAATGTCTAATACAAAATGTAAAAAAAAAAAAAATTGCACCAAAACAGCAGAAAGAGAACAACAACATCAGAAATCCCATCATGCTTTGCACAGCATCAGGGGAAAAAAGCCCGGGCAGTTTTCTTCTGTGCAGCTAAAAATGAAGCTTGTATAAGAGAAACAAAGTTCTGATGCTGTGAAACGGTTAAAGAAACACCAGGCCTTTTCAGTGCTGCTGAGTCGATTTTTAGTCCGGAGGTTCACTTTAAGAAGTACATTTCTTCCAGAGTACAATGCACCATAAATTAAATGTTTCCTTTGTAGCAGTCACGCAGGCCTCCTTTCCACTAGCCGCTGTGCGGCAGCACTTCCTGTTCTGCGTGTACCCAGACGAATCCCAGAAGCCGTGCATGGATTCACTGCCTCCCGCATGAAAACTGATGGCAATGTCGGCTGAATCACTAGGGCAAGCCGGCTGCGCCATTATTTCCTATGGCGGAGTTTCCCCTCATGATTTGCCACAGGGGAACTGCGGATTTGGCCCGGTTTCCGTGCTGGTGGAAACAGGCCCTTAGGCCTAGTGCACACCAGAGCGGTTCGGCAGCGTTTTCAGATCCGATTGCGGATGTGGAAACGCTAGGGTAATGTATTTCAATGGGGTGGTGCACACCAGAGCGGGAGGCGTTTTGCAGAAACGCATACTCCTGGGCTGCTGCAGATTCTGGATTGCGGCAGCGTTTCTGCCTCCAATGTAAAGTATAGGAAAACCGCAAACCGCTCTGAAAAACGGCAGTTCAAAGTGGTTTTGCAGGCATTTTTGTTACAGAAGCTGTTCAGTAACAGCTTTACTGTAACAATATCAGAAATCTACTACACCAAAACCGCTTCCCAAAACCGCAAAATGCTAGGTGAAATGCTACAGAAAAATAAGAAAAAGCATTTCAAAATCTGCTAGCATTTTGCGGATCTGCTAGCGGTTTTTGGTGTGCACCAGGCCTTACAGAATGTAGTAAAAATCAGGTTTTTGATTAAGTTAATCTCTTCATAGAGGATTCTCAGTATTTCATATATTTAAAAAAAAATAAAAAAACACTCCCTGGAAAGGAGGTGTATAAAGTAGATCAGTAGGTCAAAGCCTCCCTGATCACCTGCACACTATTTTGACAGTTTGAGCAATTTGCCGTTTAGGAAGTACTTTTGAGAACAAAGAAAACTTTTGAAAACAAAGAAAACCCTTGGAATCCCCATGAGGACATGGACTAATCCAAAACCTCTCAGATTGTTACTACCTACTGTAAGTGATCGCAAATAAAGGGGAAAAAATAATTTATTGTTTACTCTGAGGTAAAATGTACAACTTATATGTGTGTATTCGAAAGAGTGCAGACAAAAAGGTGGAAAAAAAATCGAGAGCCCCGATAGTGTATTATTGTTAATAGGTAAATGAACAGGTAAGTATTGAAAATTTACTCACAAGGGGGAATTGCCCTCAAAAGCAACCACTGTATGTATAGGTGGGAAAATTAACCTGTCCCCACGTAGGCTATGAAGTCGCTCTTTCAAAGCGCCTATTTGCTGTTACAGGTCCTAGCACACAATCAGTTGCTCCTTTTTGTACCTTGCCTGAGGAAGTGGGCAATTGAGGTGCGAAATGCGTTGCAGATTGTATTGGAGTAAGAAATATACTGTGCAAATCCATTATGATATAATACTGTTGTGTCATCTGTGGGGAGGTAAGTCCACCAGTACCCCCATCTCTCCCCCCCCCCCTCTTTTAAACTTTTTGTAATACATTTTATTTTACATTTGCGCCTCTGAATGTATTTGAGAGAGTGGCCCATTTAAGTGCAATTTACTACTGCCTCTTCAGCCATATAAAATGTCCTCAGTCCTTCACAGTCTACATTAAGCAGTCATATAATGATATTCATCCATTCCTTGTGGGCTCAAAACAAATAAAATCGTATTCTCAGATCTTTTTTGTTTGATGTATGTATAGTATCTGGGCTTGAATTAGAAATGTGTTTATTTTCTTCAGCTTTTGGCTAATTAGGATTTGCTTGCAATTACTTGGCTGAATCAGTGTTCCACCCCTAAGAACAGTTTTAGAAATGTGAACTTGTGCAATAAGCACACCAGCTTGGACAATAGGATGAAGTCATGTTTTGGAAATGTCCCAAGCTGAGTTCTACAACCATCAATCAGCTACAGAATATTCTCCAGAAACAGAAGGTTTTAAGACAGGTTAACAATGACAATGGGTGCTGTTGACAACTGCCTTTACAAATTATTTTTGCTTTCTAACAGGAGATTGCGTTCCTAAACTACTTCACAAAGTTAGTGATCTGTACGTGTGCAAACCATTTGCGCAACGCGAACGCTCAGCTTATACAATAAACAGGAAGTACATAGCAGGCACTCTGTAACATTCCCTTTAATCTTCGATCTAGTGTTAGTAAAGCTATTTTTCTCACAAAAACATCACAGGAGAACTAAAAAGAAAAAAAAAGTCTTTGAATTGGACAGTGAATAGAAAGAATACTTTATTTTATTTTTGTCCTTTATAAGTAATTAGCTGAACAAGTTTTAAAATTGCTTAAAGTTCCTCTAGAGTCAAATTATAGGATTTGAAAGAATATGTAAGGTATCAAAAGAAGCCGATTGCTTGGTAACAATTCCAAAGAGAAGTGTAATCTGTAAAACACTAGTTCACAATTTTTTTTCTCATAACCGTAACTAATAAAAAGAAAAAATGTCTATATTAAAAAAGCGTTAAAAATATATTTTCGAAAAACTTTCAGTTCTGCAGTGGAAAGAAGGCATTTGCTGCAGTAGATCCCACATAGACAGCACCTTATCGCCTACTGCTTCGCACTCTCCCAGAGCCAGTCACATGGTGACCATAACACAGTTCACATTATGGGAGAGCGGATATGACAGCAACTCATACCACTCTCTTCCTCCCTCCCCCCCCTTCCCCAACAGTGTGGATTGCATTACTGCAACTACCAACATTTTGATTGGACACCACCACTCACACTTGCTGCAATATACAGTATTTTTCAGACCATAAGACACACTATTTTCCCCACAAAAGTGTGGGGGTGAAACCCTCGAGCTTATGGTCCGAATACTACTTTAGGACCAGCGCCAGATGTTCCCTCCCCCTCATCCACGCTGCAGCAGTCTACAGCCCAGATCACTCACCCTCCGCGGCAGCATATGCAAGAAGCAGCTGAGCCAGCCTTGAGACGTTTGGCCAATCATCAGGCTGGGGGCGCTGCCAATCGCGATGTAGACTGACTTAATGAGGCACAGCTTTCTCAGCAGCGATCTCTGTAAAGCAGTAGAGGGCGATTGATGAGCAGATGGGGAACCAGTCCCCAAGTTCGAACATGGTGGACGCATGGGGCTGGCACCTGCAGCGGACTGCTGCCCGGATCAATCACCCTCCACGGCCGCGTGCGCAGGAAGCAGCTAAACCAGCCTTGTGACGTTTTGGCCAATCACAGCCTCGACTGGGTGGCGATGCCAATCACAGCCTTCTTTGCTGTAACAGAAAAAACTGTAAGTGTGTTTATACTACAGGGAGCATGTGAGTGCAATTTTATAATATAGCTTTTAACTTTAACGGTATAACGCTATGAGGGGGTTTTTCACTCCAACCTGAGGGTACACTTGTACTGCTGCTTGTATTGCTGAGGACTGACTGGGATGCCTGAACCCTGATGCATGGAGGAGGCTAGGGATAAACCACACTATAACCCATCTAGCAGGGATTACACCATATTTGTTGTGTTTGTTCCCCGTCCCTGGTGGTGTGTGAATATCCCAGAAGTGATCGTGAATTGCCTTATTGGAAGACAACATCTGATTGTTTAAGGGCTGGTTCAGACGGATGCTTGCGGAGCGTTTACCGCAAGCGTTCGGAACGCCGCGATACACAGAGGTTTTGCGCGGGTTTGCACGATCGCGAGCGTTCGAGCTACCCCTGGAAGTGACATGTAGCTTCCAGGGGGCGGCCAACCGCGACGGCTAATGTCCCCCTAGGGGAACAAAAAACGTGACTGCATCGGAACGCCACGCGAAGGCTACTGAAAGCCTGACTGCGCAGCCGCCGCAACGCCCCAAGCGCGACGCCACGCAGACGTCCGTCTGAACCAGCCCTTACTGTGGTTTTATGCATTATTGATGTGCGCTTATCCAGCTGCATAAGATTGATTTTTACGGACTGCCAAACCGAGGAGGAAGCGCACTTACCTCTCTATTTTGCCTGATACAGAACTGATCTTTTGTTTACGGAACCACTGCAGCACTTTCATATTGTGTATTGTAATTTAGGTGATGTGAAATGTCTTCAGAAAGTATATTTAAACCCAAACCACTAGTGGGCTACAAGACTGTTTTCATCAATCTCTAAAGCAAATTAAATTCATGGGCAATGCTACTATTGAGTACAGTTCTCTAAGGCACCCAAAAGTACTTCTCAAATAGTGGAGCTACCCATTTAAAGACAATGAACCTAACTTACCATGATTACATGCTTAATAAAGGAATGGATGACTGTGTGGAAAGGTGAAGAACCTGAAAGGTGGGGTACTATGATGATGGTGTCTACACAACGCACCAAACACCTCATGGATCTTTAGGATGGTAATAGTAAACAAGTACAATATCAACTTTATCAACAGTTACGCTGACTAGACTGACTTTACAGTTATGAAGTCCCATTAAAGCATACCTAAACTTGCACAGCAGACAAGGAAAAAACATATAATTCACTCTATGGGCTGGTGCACACCGAGCGGCTTTTTGGGCGTTTTCAGATCCGCTTGCGGCTGCGGATCTGCTTGGTCAATGTATCTCAATGGGGTGGTGCACACCAGAGCGGGAGGCATTTTGCAGAAACGAAAAATGCCTGGGTGAGGCATTTTTTGGATTGTGGATGCGTTTCTGCCTCAATGTTAAGTATAGGAAAAACGCAAACCGCTCTGATAAACGGCACTTCAGAGCAGTTTGCCAGGCGTTTTTTGTTACAGTAGCTGTTCAGTAACAGCTTTACTGTAACAATACAGGAAATCTACTACACCAAAACCACTAGACAAAACCGCAAAACGCTAGCTGAAACGCTACAGAAAAAGAAGAAAAAGCGTTTCAAAATCTGCAAGCATTTTGCGGATCTGCTAGCGGGTTTTGGTGTGCACCAGGCCTATGTGTGTTTAGAGAGATTAGCCTGTCTAATTAGGCTTTATCAGCAAATAATCAGCAAGTGTACATCAGGGCTGTCAGCTATATCTGAAATGTGCTTTCGCTGTGCCAAGGCTCTGTGCTAATATGTAAACACAGAAGGTTAACTCTTTCTGTGCTCCCAGGATACCAGGAAGTAAACACTTCAGGTGTGTTTGCAAGATTTACATAAGTTGTAACAAAGAAATGTTTTCCTTTAAAAGGTTATTATGCTGCTGCTTATCTTTTATAGCAGATAGGAAGTTCTGAGTTTAGGTTCGCTTTAAAGTTAAATATTTTACATTTATGATCATCACAGCCACACAACTGTTCCCAATTCTACCATTTAAATATCCTTCCATAAGTCTGGAAATAAAGCAGTCAATAAATTCATACTATTGAAGGCTCACTAAGAAACCAGATTTCATCAACAGATTTGGTAAAGCTGATAGCTCTAGTTCACAAAAGGTTCAGGATCCCACCTTTAAAGACATACTGAAGCGGAAAAAAATTATGATATAATGATTTGTATGTGTAGGATAAGCGCTTTGAGTCCTATGGGAGAAAAGCGCTATAGAAATGTTATTGTATTGTATTGTATTTTTGTATAGTACAGCTAAGAAATAGAACGTTATAAGTGGAGACAGAAGTCTAACATTTGTTTCCAGTACAGGAAGAGTTAAAGGACTTCCGAGGCCAAATCTAAAAAAAACTTAAATACCTGCACCGCATTTGAAGGCACGGAGAACACCGTTCGCGCCCTCCGTGCCGTTCCGCTGGGTCCCCACCGCTCAATAGCCCCCCCGGGCAGCACCCGACCCCACGGTCCGGGTCAGGCTCTCCTGCCTCCACTAACATGGCCGCATGAGCTGGCCGCGGCTGCGCAGTCCGCATAGCCGCGAGTGCGGCTGCGCAGCTCTAGGGCCTCCCCCCTGATCCATGCTACAGGAAACAGCCTGTAGCGTGGATCGTGGGGTAGGTATGGGTCTATGTGGGGTATGTGAGGTATGCAAGTAACAGTTTCTGTCCTGGTCGACACTGGGTCAGATCATAGCATAACCCTCACTGATAAATAATTACATCCATAAAACACTTTCCAGTCAGAAAATGGCTTCCGTGAGAAGGAAAAAGATAAAATGAGTCAATAGTTCATAGATTTGAGCCCTGACATACTTAAATGAAGGTACTGAGCAGAGACAATGAAACAGTAAAAACTTAAAAACTCTATTTAAATTTATCTCATCAGTTTATTTTCCCCTCGGATGTCCTTTAAGTGGGAAAAGAAAAAAAACTTGATGCTGGGTTCACAGTGGTCAGCTACATAACACACAAGTTACAATGAGTGTGAACTGCAACAGAGACTATAGACTTTAATACAAAGTCTGCATGCAGAGAGTTAGAATAACAGGATCAGTTACAACCCAGTACTGTGAACATGACCACTGTTTGACTAACATGCTCAGCTTTTATGAGGTAGTGAATGCTAATATGGATATTGGGAATGCTGTAGATGTGATATACTTGGACTTTGCAAAGGCCTTCGACACTGTTCCCCACAGAAGTCTGGTGCAAAAGTTGAGGATGCAAGGACTGGGGAAGAGTTTGTGTGCATGGATAGGGAACTGGCTAATGGACAGAAAACAAAGAGTTGTGGTCAATGGATCGTACTCAAAATGGGAGACTGTTAGCAGTGGGGTCCCACAGGGGTCTGTACTGGGTCCAGTGCTCTTCAATTTATTTATTAATGACCTAGTAGATGCAGTAGTGAGCAATGTTGCTATTTTTGCAGATGATACAAAATTGTGCAGAATCATCAACTCTCAGGAAGATAGTGTCATATTGCAACAGGATCTGGATAGGATGGCTATATGGGCACATACATGGCAGATGAAGTTCAATGTTGACAAATGTAAAGTCATGCATTTTGGTCGTACCAATGGTCTAGCACCATACAAAATAAATGGGATACAGTTGGGGACATCAAACTTGGAGAATGCATTAAAAGGGAAATAAAAACTCGAGATGCTAGCATAATATTGCCCCTGTTTAACTCTCTAGTAAGGCCACATCTGGAATATGGAATTCAGTTCTGGGCACCACATTACAAAAAAGATATTGCAGTTTTAGAGCAGGTGCAGAGACGAGCTACAAAATTGATACGTGGGATGGAAGGTCTCGCTTACCAAGAAAGGTTAGATAAACTGGGTTTATTTAGTCTAGAGAAAAGACGCCTTAAAGGAGATCTAATTAACATGTATAAATACATCAGAGGGCAATATAATAGCTTGGCGGATGAGCTTTTTGTCCCTAGGCCTTCTCAAAGGACTAGAGGACATGATCTGCGCATGGAGGAAATACGTTTTAGCCATTTATTTAGGAAAGGGTTCTTTACAGTAAGAGTGATTAAGATGTGGAATGCATTGCCACAGGAAGTCGTTATGACAAACTCTATACCTGCATTTAAAGGGGGCTTAGATGCTTTCCTTGCGTTGAAAGACATCCATGGCTACAATTACTAGGTTATGCCTTATGATGTTGATCCAGAGGTTTATCTGATTGCCATCTGGAGTCAGGAAGGAATTTTTCCCTTTTGGGGCTAACTGGACCATGCCTTGTGGGTTTTTTTTGGCCTTCCTCTGGATCAACAGGGGTATGTGGGGGACGGGCTGGAGTTGTACTTTGTACTGGTTGAACTCGATGGATGTATGTCTTTTTTCAACCAAAATAACTATGTAACTATATGTAACTATGAATTGTATGGCCAGTGAGTTCACATGCAGAATTATTCTGCAATGCATCTGAACACTATGAATTAGCCTTAACAGTTTTTACTGGAATTCAATTGGCGCTTACATTGTCAATTACCATTACTGGAAATAATGGCATCTGTTAATAGCACTTGTTCTATACCAGAAGATGTATAACTTAAAGGAATACTATCGATACCCAAGTGTTCTAAAATGACAGTGTGCAAATAATGTCTAAGTAGCTGTGTAAACATTTTCCTACTTTTCATGTTAAATATCAGAGGCAAAAGCTGTAAGTTATTGAGGGTAGGATTTAGCTATATTGGGACAAATCAATTGCAGAAGGGGTGTCTGCTTCAATGCACAGCCAGAGTTGCATATCAGACTACAGAAAGCAAATATCAAACATATCAAACTCTGAAAGCAAAAACCGTATGAAAAAGCTGTGACAATTTTTAGCTACATTTCCTCTGCTCTCTTCAGACAAGTCAGTCAGAAACACAGGACACAGGAGCTGCAGCTGTTGGGAGCTCTCTCTCTCTGTCACACACAGAGCTACACATAGTTAACTGATCAAGTGTGAGGGGAATTTCCCCTATCCTCATGGCTCAGTCAGCCGTCAGTTTTGGCGTCAGTAAACTTTGAAAGTATTTTGAGAACAGTAAACAAAGAAGTTGCTACTAAAATGTATACACCAGTACTTAGCAGCACTTCCAAAACAATTCCTGTGTCAATTGAAAAAAATATGTGAAATCGATAGTATTCCTTTAAAGGAATACTATTAAAGTATCTCAATTTCTGGAAGCAGCATTAATCAATATGGAAATAGGAGTCAGAACGAACACAGCATATGCTTCTGCTGTGCAGTGTGTCTTTTTTTAATATACCTTGCAGACAGCATCCCCTGAACAAACTGCACAGCAGAAACATATGCTGTGTTCGTTCTGACTCATATTGCCATATTGATTAATGCTGCTTCCAGAAATTGAGATACTTTAATAGTATTCCTTTAAGTTAAAAACATGCCAAATGGAATTGCTTTGTGGATCCTTGGGAAAGTTAGAGATCTCATGAGGTTATTTGTAAATAATTTTTGGTCCCAAAGATGACAAGAGAGTGGGCAGGGAGGAGGGTGGGTAGGGAATGAGGGTTTTAATCTCTTGATCTAACTTGTTTCCATGGGAGTGCCCCATTGTTGTTATGGGCAACTTCCCAAGTAGTCCTTTGTTCATACACAAGAAAATGTGATGAGAGTGATGTTGCAATATGTGACAGCAACACTTAACTCACTAACAAAGCGTTGTTACATAAAAATCAATGTTAAAAACTATGCATTAACCAACAAATACTCCTCAGTAACACTAATACCTGGTACACACCGTGCAATTTTCCATCAGATAGATGGGTCGATAGATAATTTTCGCCACATCTGAGCAGATTTCCAATCGTTTTTCTGATCGGACCTGTCGGAATTATTAATTTGACCCATCTATCAAACGTGAAATTGCATGGCGTGTACCAGGTTTTACACAGTTTGGCCACCATAAGATCTTAAAAACCAGACTGAAATACAAATATTAAGGGCTGGGACCCACTACAGGCACTTTGGGGCAAATCACAAAGCGCCCGCAATTTGCAGAATCATGGAAGTGCTGTGATTTCAAAGAAAATTTCCCGGAGCGATGGCATTTGGCTACTGTAGCTACTAATGCCATTGCTCCGGGATCGCTCTCAAAATGCTACAAGTAGCCATTTGCGATCGTTTCATGATCGCAACACTGTTTGTAGGATCAACTCTACAGGGATCCACTGGTGTGGCACTCTCATTGGGTCCCAGGCCTAACAGTACTAGACAAAAATAGTCCACAACATGTGGAACTATTATGACCCCAGTAAGAATGCCCACTCCAGAATCAGGTTGGTAAAGGTGCCAGACTGAGAAAAAAAAGAAAAATCTTCAAGCAAAAATTAATTGCTATACAATGGTACTCTACTTTCCCCTGCAAAGCTGTGGTCTTTTGGCCTTTAATGCTCTCGCCTGTCTAAAACAAGCCTTAGTCATAAAAACAATTAATCGCAAGTTCAGGTCGAAGCATAGATTTCAGCAGTTATAAAGCTATCATTTAACAATGGTGTCATTATAATGCTCACAGTAATATGCCGCCATGCGCTTGTCTGACACCTCTCCCAGCAGCCATGAAATCTAACTTTGAGACAGGAAATGCAAAAACAATGTTCTATAAAAATACATTTCCTCAGGGGATTTCCCTTAATGTGTCTGTGTCACAGGATTTTAAATAGAAGTTAAAAAAAAGTATGTTTTTGACCAGGCTCAGGATTTGTTTGTTTTTGGAAATTGGGCTGTGTTCCATCTACCTGCTGCACGTTATTCCTCTTTATACGCTGCCAGTCTTTTGCTAATCTCTTTCCGGTCAGCTGTGGAGCGATTTACAAGAAATGCAGGAAAACTGCAGCAGAATATCTAGAAACAATGTCACATTATACCACAGCTTCTTGTCTTGTAGGCACAGCTTTAGCACAAAGGCCATGTCAAAGACTAAATTACTGCTTCACCTTTTCAGAACCCCAGAGGGTACTAATACTCTTGAGAAGTGTGTATCAAATGCCTCAGAAGGAAAAAAAACAAAACCTAAATTTGTCATTGTGCAGAAATTCGACTGCTAAGGTGGTCTATGATCTTTGGAAATGAAAGCAGTATTTATATTCTGTGGCAGCCAAAGTTGTGTCACAATTATTATCAAAATGAAATCAACTCTAATTTATTAAAATGAGTGCCCACTGCCTTGCTACCCCTTCCATTAGCATAGTAAAAGAACAAATGCTTACAAATGAATTTTATTTAACTTTTTGATTATCATTGCTGACACATCTATGCCCCCTCCCACTCCCTGACAACTGATCAGCCGCCTCCTCTATTCATCTCAGTAGGTGAGGGTTGGAGTGCTCGCTCGGTCATGCCCCCACTCCCATATCCTGGTTGGGCGGAGTCATGAATGGTAACTCAGCCTCACACCCCTTGGAAGGAGCCATAAAAACTACTGGAGCAAAAGAGGACGACAGGGTGGTCATGTGCAGTGGCCGTGCTAAACTGGGACCAGCTGGGGAATCACTGTGTCCCCTCCAGTGCCCCCTCCTGCTCAGTAACATACAGTTAACTGTTTCCAGGCTCCAGAAGCGTGTACTAAACTGGAGAGCGTCTGCCATAAATACCTCACAATCCTTGTAAGCTCCCTTGTAATTAACGTATCTGGATAACACTTATTTGCAATAATGTCTCTACCTCCTTTTGCGTATTCAATGTATGTAAACTGTGTGTTTTAACATTGTCAGTCAACAGGAATAGAGTCTGAAGAAAGCTTACTAGCTGAAAGCTTACAGTTTCTTTTAAGTTAGGTATCATACTTGATTCAAAACTTCCTGCCTAAAAAAAACAAAAACAAAAAAACTATATCTGTATGGAATTACACAGACAGTGTTTCTCTCCTCTTCCTCAGCTCAGAGTTGTTAAACACAGGCTGAGGGCTGAAATTATTTGTCTGTGATCTGTCCACACAGGATCAGCTTGCTAGTGAAAAAGGATAAAAGCGTGTTAGCCAAGTACATCTGTAGCCAACTTTTCTTCCATGTTAGCACAATCATTTGGATGATCTGCTCAAAAGCCTTTGAGTTCACTTTGTGATGTTTATAATTAGTTCCTTCTATGTAAAAATATCTAAAGCTCACCATACATACATCATTTTTGATCACTTTGATTGAACTTGCCAATAATGCTTTGCTCGTACACATAACCAATCAACTTTCAATCAATTTTGTGCTATTTATTGATTAAAATTATGATTGGACATGCTCTGCACCACATCAAGCAGTAAGTAGCTGAAGCAGCATACATAAACTGGTTGCTGCTGGTCCATCAAGCTGGAGAAGGAGGGGAACACACTGGGAACAGAGAGGTATGTTTTACTTTTACTTTGAACCCTCACAGGACAGAAGAAAAACAGAGAAATGCACCCTGTATGTATTTGGAGAGTTTAGCCTGTTTAATTCCCCCTCATCTGTGGCCAAGCACAAGTGTAATTTGTCTCTCTGCTGTGTCAGCTGGCTGCCTTGAAAATACAAGTTGTAAACCCTATGTCTGCTTCCTTGAAAGCAGGAAGTAGACACACTAAAGATTTACTGCAGGATTTGTATCAGCTGTACAAAAAAAGCTAAAATGTTTTTATTTACCGCCAGTACACATTTCTCTGCCCCTGAAAACAACACTTGCGGACCAGGGGCATAGATATGTAGCTGTTTATTTATGCGTACCTCCGTTTGCCTTGCCATCCCACTACAACACAGCGGGACAGGAGGGGACACACAGGGAGACCGGAGAATGACACAGGGGAACAGGCGGGGACCGGAGGACGATGACACAGGGAAATAGAAGGGCGGACACAGGCGTTAAGGACACAGTGGGACACACAGAAGGACACAAGGGAACAGAAAGGGACACACTTCAGGAGCAAAGGAGGACACAGAGGGATACATGGTGGACAGAAGGGGACACAGGAGAACAATGATTGGGGGAGAACATCTAACGAAACAAACAAAAAAACCCACAAAATGAAAAGAATGCATGTTTCTTTCTAAATAAAATATTAACGCCATACATTGTACTAGGAACATAATTTAAATGTTGTTATAACGGGGACAAATGTGCAAATAAAATGTGTGGGTTTAATCTACAATAGCACGTTTTATTTTAAATCTATAATGGCTGAAAAATGAGAAAGAACGTCTTTTTTCATTATTTTTTCTTTTTATTCTCTTTAACCACTTCAGGACCACAGTCTTTTCGCCCCTTAAGGACCAGAGCCTTTTTCTCCATTCAGACCACTGCAGCTTTCACGGTTTATTGCTCGCTCATACAACCTACCACCTAAATTAATTTTACCTCCTTTTCTTGTCACTAATACAGCTTTCTTTTGCTGCTATTTGATTGCTCCTGCGATTTTTACTTTTTATTATATTCAGCAAAAAAGACATGAATTTTGGCAAAAAAATGATTTTTTTTTAACTTTCTGTGCTGACATTTTTCAAATAAAGTAAAATTTCCTATACATTTGAGCGCGAAAGTTATTCTGCTACATGTCTTTGATAAAAAAAAAAACATTCAGTGTATATTTATTGGATTGGGTAAAAGTTATAGCGTTTACAAACTATGGTGCCAAAAGTGAATTTTCCCATTTTCAAGCATCTCTGACTTTTCTGCGCACCTGTCAGGTTTCATGAGGGGCTAAAATTCCAGGAAAGTACAAATACCCCCCAAATTACCCCATTTTGGAAAGAAGACATCCTAAAGTATTCAGTGAGAGGCATGGGGCGTTCATAGAAGATTATATTTTTTGTCACAAGTTAGCGGAAAATGACACTTTCTGACAAAAAACAAAAAAACAAAAAAAAGTTTCCATTTCTATTAACTTGCGACAAAAAAAATGAAATCTGCCACGGACTCACTATGCTCCTCTCTGAATACCTTGAAGTGTCTACTTTCCAAAATGGGGTCATTTGTGGGGTGTGTTCACTGTCCTGGCATTTTGGGGGGTGCCTAATTGTAAGCACCCCTGTAAAGCCTAAAGATGCTCATTGGACTTTGGGCCCCTTAGCGCAGTTAGGCTTCAAAAAAGTGCCACACATGTGGTATTGCCGTACTCAGGAGAAGTAGTATAATGTGTTTTGGGGTGTATTTTTACACATACCCATGCTGGGTGGGAGAAATATCTCCGTAAATGACAATTTTTTTTTTTTTTTTTACACACAATTGTCTATTTATAGAGATATTTCTCCCACTCAGCATGGGTATGTGGAAAAATACACCCCAAAACACATTATACTACTCCTGAGTACGGCGATACCACATGTGTGGCACTTTTTTGCACCCTAACTGCGTTAAGGGGCCCAAAGTCCAATGAGTACCTTTAGGATTTCACAGGTCATTTTGAGAAATTTGGTTTCAAGACTACTCCTCACGGTTTAGGGCCCCTAAAATGCCAGGACAGTATAGGAACCCCACAAATTACCCCATTTTAGAAAGAAGACACCCCAAGGTATTCCGTTAGGAGTATGGTGAGTTCATAGAAGATTTTTTTTTTTTGTCACAAGTTAGCAGAAATTGATTTTAATTTTTTTTTCACAAAGTGTCATTTTCCGCTAACTTGTGACAAAAAATAAAATCTTCTATGAACTCACCGTACTCCTAACGGAATACCTTGGGGTGTCTTCTTTCTAAAATGGGGTCATTTGTGGGATTCCTATACTGCCCTGGCATTTTAGGGGCCCTAAACCGTGAGGAGTAGTCTTGAAACCAAATGTCGCAAAATGACCTGTGAAATCCTAAAGGTACTCATTGGACTTTGGGCCCCTTAGCGCAGTTAGGGTGCAAAAAAGTGCCACACATGTGGTATCGCCGTACTCGGGAGGAGTATTATAATGTGTTTTGGGGTGTATTTTTACACATACCCATGCTGGGTGGGAGAAATATCTCTGTAAATGACAATTATTTGATTTTTTTTACACACAATTGTACATTTACAGAGAGATTTCTCCCACCCAGCATGGTTATGTATAAAAATACACCCCAAAACACATTATACTACTTCTTCTGAGTACGGCGATACCACATGTGTGACACTTTTTTGCAGCCTAGGTGCGCTAAGGGGCCCAACGTCCTATTCACAGGTCATTTTGAGGCATTTGTTTTCTAGACTACTTCTCACGGTTTAGGGCCCCTAAAATGCCAGGGCAGTATAGGAACCCCACAAGTGACCCCATTTTAGAAAGAAGACACCCCAAGGTATTCCGTTAGGGGTATGGTGAGTTCGTAGAAGATTTTATTTTTTGTCACAAGTTAGTGAAAAATGACACTTTGTGAAAAAAACAATAAAAATCCAATTTCCGCTAACTTTTGACAAAAAATAAAATCTTCTATGAACTCATCATACACCTAACAGAATACCTTGGGATGTCTTCTTTCTAAAATGGGGTCACTTGTGGGGTTCCTATACTGCCCTGGCATTTTAGGGGCCCTAAACCGCGAGGAGTAGTCTAGAAAACAAATGCCGCAAAATGACTGTTCAGGGGTATAAGCATCTGCAAATTTTGATGACAGGTGGTCTATGAGGGGGCAAATTTTGTGGAACCGGTCATAAGCAGGGTGGCCTCTTAGATGACAGGATGTATTGGGCCTGTTCTGATGGATAGGAGTGCTAGGGGGGTGACAGGAGGTGATTGATGGGTGTCTCAGGGGGCGGTTAGAGGGGAAAATAGATGCAATCAATGCACTGGGGAGGTGATCGGAAGGGGGTCTGAGGGGGATCTGAGGGTTTGGCCGAGTGATCAGGAGCCCACACGGGGCAAATTAGGGCCTGATCTGATGGGTAGGTGTGCTAGGGGGTGACAGGAGGTGATTGATGGGTGTCTCAAGGTGTGATTAGAGGGGGGAAATAGATGCAAGCAATGCACTGGCGAGGTGATCAGGGCTGGGGTCTGAGGGCGTTCTGAGGTGTGGGCGGGTGATTGGGTGCCCTAGGGGCAGATTAGGGTCTAATCTGATGGGTAACAGTGACAGGTGGTGATAGGGGGTGATTGATGGGTGATTAGTGGGTGTTTAGAGGAGAGAAGAGATGCACTTGGGAGGTGATCGGATGTCGGACCTGCGGGCGATCTATTGGTGTGGGTGGGTGATCAGATTGCCCGCAAGGGGCAGGTTAGGGGCTGATTGATGGGTGGCAGTGACAGGGGGTGATTGATGGGTGATTGACAGGTGATCAGTGGGTTATTACAGGGAATAACAGATGTAAATATTGCACTGGCGAATTGATAAGGGGGGGTCTGAGGGCAATCTGAGCGTGTGGGCGGGTGATTGGGTGCCGGCAAGGGGCAGATTAGGGTCTAATCTGATGGGTAACAGTGACAGGTGGTGATAGGGGGTGATTGATGGGTGATTGATGGGTAATTAGTGGGTGTTTAGAGGAGAGAAGAGATGTAAACACTGCATTTGGGAGGTGATCTGATGTCGGATCTGCGGGCGATCTATTGGTGTGGGTGGGTGATCAGATTGCCCGCAAGGGGCAGGTTAGGGGCTGATTGATGGGTGGCAGTGACAGGGGGTGCTTGATGGGTGATTGACAGGTGATCAGTGGGTTATTACAGGGAATAACAGATGTAAATATTGCACTGGCGAATTGATAAGGGGGGGTCTGAGGGCAATCTGAGCGTGTGGGCGGGTGATTGGGTGCCGGCAAGGGGCAGATTAGGGTCTAATCTGATGGGTAACAGTGACAGGTGGTGATAGGGGGTGATTGATGGGTGATTGATGGGTAATTAGTGGGTGTTTAGAGGAGAGAAGAGATGTAAACACTGCATTTGGGAGGTGATCTGATGTCGGATCTGCGGGCGATCTATTGGTGTGGGTGGGTGATCAGATTGCCCGCAAGGGGCAGGTTAGGGGCTGATTGATGGGTGGCAGTGACAGGGGGTGCTTGACGGGTGATTGACGGGTGATTGACAGGTGATCAGGGGGATAGATGCATACAGTACACAGGGGGGGGGGGGCCTGGGGGGGGGGGTCTGGGGAGAATCTGAGGGGTGGGGGGGTGATCAGGAGGGAGTAGGGGGCAGATTAAGGACTAAAAAAAAAAATAGCGTTGACAGATAGTGACAGGGAGTGATTGATGGGTGATTAGGGGGGTGATTGGGTGCAAACAGTGGTCTGGGGGGTGGGCAGGGGGGGGGGTCTGAGGGGTGCTGTGGGCGATCAGGGGGCAGGGGGGGGGGAAATCAGTGTGCTTGGGTGCAGACTAGGGTGGCTGCAGCCTGCCCTGGTGGTCCCTCGGACACTGGGACCACCAGGGCAGGAGGCAGCCAGTATAATAGGCTTTGTATACATTACAAAGCCTATTATACACTTTCCGTGCGGCGATCGGGCAGCTAGTAACCCGCCGGCGCTTCCGAACGGCCGGCGGGTTACAGCAAGCGGTGGGCGGAGCCAGTCCCCGGCGGCTGATCGCGTCACAAATGACGCGATCGCCGCATAGCCACTCCCGCAGCCGCCCCCGCCGATGGGCGTATTGCGGTCGTTTGGGCCCGGACTTTGCCGCCGCCCATCGGCTGGGGGCGGTCGTTAAGTGGTTAAAATGCATGCAAAATAAAATAATTCTTAGAAAACAGTATTACTCAAAGAATGCTTAATTTGTGGCAAAAAACAATATATAGAACATTTTGGTGTGATAAGTAACAAAGTTATTGGCAAATGAATGGGAAGAGCGTGATGTGAAAATTACTCTGGTTTTTAAGGGAATAAAACGTGTGGTAGGAAAGTGGTTAAAGGTTATTATGCTGTTTATCTTTTAGAGCAGAGATGAAGTTCTGAGTTCAGGTCAGCTTTATAGTTTACCTGAGATCTAAAGTATAGCTATATTTATACTGGGGCTTCCTTCTGCCCCATGAGGTCCATGGGCTCCCTCTCCATCTTATCCCGCCGCTCTGTTTTCTTCTCATCACCGCTGGTAATCTGGTCAGTCGCGGACAGTCGTGCACTTCTGCAAGGGCCCCCGTCATGCTCCCGGAAGCATTCTGCTCCTGCAGAAGGCCAGATTATTGACGGCGATAACTAGACAACAGAGCGGCTGGAGAGGACAACAAGGGAGCCCACAGACCTCATGGGGCTAGAGGAAGCCCCAGGTAAGTAATACAGCCATACTTCATGGCTGTCTGGACACTAAGCATGTTTGTATAGAAAAATACATGCGTTTTCCACTGCAGTTCTATTGTATTGCATAAGTAAATCATACAATGTCTGTAAAAAAGCAACATGGTGTAGGTTTGTGTTTTTTTTCTGAGCAAGAAAAAAAAGCATTTGGTGTAAACTATCCCATTTGATTAACTTGGGCTGTCAGATCTAATGCATTTTTGTGTACAGAAAAAAAAGGTAGGCAGCCACATGTAGTTGAGACAGGGCCTTACTGAGGCATCAGCAAACTGCTGTCCAAAGTTAATTATATCCCTATTGCAATGTATGGTGATAATATATTATTTGGAAATAAGGTGTATTTTTACTATGTTTTTTTTTGTTTTCTCATTGTACCCTACCAATAATTGCAAGTCCTTATTTGCAAAAAGAACAGTCCCTAAGGTAACAATTTATGTATTCCATCACTTTGTTTTCTCTTTTTAGCTTTTTATTTTGGTGCAGAGCATATGAAAATAAACATTTGATTGCTTTTGATTCAGTTTGTCACTAAAAAGAACTCATCACAATAAAATAATGAATAATAAATTGTGCCAGGATCGCAAACTACAAAAGCTGTGGCTATAATTAGCGGGTGCCATGGCGTCCACTATTTTTATATGTATAGCAGCAGTTTTCTATAGTGGGGGTTAATGGAGCACTAATTGGGTTCAGGGACCACATGGTCCCCTGTATTCCTGCATGGGTTGCCGCAGGCAATGCTGCTGCAGGCACAATCACCTGCAGTGATTTCTACCTGGTACGTAGGCTACATCCAGGCTGCCTTTTTGAATTTAGGACCTAAATCCATTGGGTTAAACTGAATAATTCAATCTCTGGTGCAATAGGTCCCCCCTTGACTGTTAATCAATTTATATTCTCTGTGTTATTTTCCACTCAAACAATAAAACACTATAGGCAATACATTGTATCTCATGAATATAAGTCATAGGAAATAGGAGATCCACAGAGACCTAATCTTTTTAAATATTGGAGAACAGCCAATGCTTTTGAAGACAAACTTATAATAGGATATCAACTTGTGTGTACAATTTCGTTTTACCGTTTGCTACTCGCAGCGTAAGCCAAGCAAGTATTAAACCAAAATGGAATTCGACCTAGAGCTAAAAATAGTGACAATCAACATATGATAGATCAAATACAATGAAAGTACGTCTTACAATGTACTGTAATCCAGATTACATTTATGTTTGAATGTTTGGTTGTAGAACATCTAATCTGGATTTCACATTCGTGAAACAATTAAGCACGGGGCTTTGTTACACAGTAGTAAATAGCCTTATTATGACACTTGCTGCCACAGGGAATGCAACGTCCACTGTGAACGTGGCCTAAGGGAAAGACATCATAACATACTGTATTTACAAGCTGACCTCTTTATAGCCAAAAAAAAAAAAAAAAAAAAAAAAGCCGGTTGCTTAGTGACTGTGCTGAGATACACTCCTGCAATCAACATGTAGCCAGTGGAGTAAGACCCTTATCTAAACACGGTCTTTATTCGGGGTCAAGGATTCCGAAAAATCTGACCGGTGAAGCAACTATACAACAGCTAGCCAGGGTGCATTTATTTATCCTTTTGCCAGACGTGGCTGAGTAATCTCGTGTTGATGACGCAGGGCAGTGGTGCCTCAGCCGGCTATACTAGTGCTGCCTCCCACCCCAACATGCAGAGTAGCGCAGGGAGCACTTTGACATTTACCTATTCTGGGCACTGAATAAGGTTTCATCTGCTACCGCAGTGCAGGGCTATAATTATGATTTGACATGTGATCAGGACCCAAAGGACAATGTCTGCTTACAGCCCCACCCCTGGTGGAAGAAGAGACCAGATTCAAGCTGGAGTAGGTAAATATCAAAGAGTTTCCTATGCTACTCTGCATGTAGAGGGGTAGCAGGCCGGGGAGGCAGAAAAATATGCGGCGCTGCATCACCACAAGATATTACGGTAATATAGAAGATTCATTATTAACTCCAGCAATAAGGTTTGCCTGTTCTACAGAACACCAATTATAGATAACTGCCCTTGACACTTCCTACATGATTTCTTATCACACAGATAACGGAACTGGGACAATATACAGTACACTGTACATATCTTGTTACCACTTGAAGCTTTGGACATTCAGTTTTGGTACAGTACGTACAATAGCCTTGCGGCTGCTGGCAACACCAAGCAACACTCACTTAAGCTATAAAATGGCCACAAAATTCACAAAAATATGGTTACAATGTACTATAAACAGGTTTCTAATTTTAATATCAACATTCATTGCCCAGATTAGCCCAAGAATATGGTAAGGACATTACGGCAGGACAATGGTAAGGACACTGTCCAATTCCAAATTGTTTACTATTATAATAAGAATAATAATTGTAGATTAACAACTCTCCCAGTTTCTCATAATCAGATTCTGCTTCTGTGGTAACAGTTGGTGCTCAGTTGCATTGCAGAATAATTCTGCATGTAAACTCACTGCCTATACAATTCTATGGGCCTGTTCACAGAACTGCATTGTAACGATATGTGTTTTTCTAAGTCGCTGCATGCAGGCTTTGTATTAAAGTCGGGGCCAGTCTTCATTGCAGTTCACAGTCAATACGGATGGCCCACAGAGTTGCAATCGTTTTTTGAATTGATATGCAGTGTGAAATTGATAAGCAGTGAATGGTAGGAATAGATTCCTTATGAATCGATTCTTTTCAGAAAGGAATCCATTGTTTTTTAACATTGGTGGGGAGGGGGGGCAAATCAGATACCACCAACAGAAAGCTCGGTTGGTGGGAAGAAAAGGAGGCGAGATTAATTTGGCTGCTAAGTTGTATGGCTGAGCAATAAACTGTTAAAGCTGCAGAGTGCTGAATTGTAAAAAATGGCCTGGTCACCTGGGGGTGTAAGCCTGTGGTCCTCAAGAGGTTAAATAAATGATGCAAATTATTTCACGTTATATCCATATCTGCAACCTAACATAATATTTTTTCCTCGTACTAGACATTTATAAGCCAAGTCTAAACTCTCCTAAAGCCTGAAATGAACACTGTACTAGAAACACCTAACAACGCAGAAAGTACAAATAATTAAACTAGCTCAGCAGCTAATAAAATACAGTAGTGGCACAAGCTGCAGCTCAGGCCCACCTTCCATGTATGTAAACAGCACTATATCTAAATATCCTGCCATACTTTAGGGTATAGAGGATGGGATTTAACAACTGAAAGTACAGAAGATAGGCCTACAGTAGAAAGGTGACAACAAAGTCTTCAGCCAGATAAAAAAATCCCCATCAGTTTCTTAAAAGAATGTGCGCAGCACCGTGGCGTAGCGGTTAGCACTCTTACCTTGCAGTGCTGGGTCCCAGGTTCAAATCTCACCTTGCAGTGCTGGGTCCCAGGCAGGGCTGTGGAGTCGGAGTTGGAGTCTGAGGCGGGGCAATTTTGGGCACCCAGATTCGGAGTTGGAGTCAGAGTTTCATAAACTGAGGAGTCGGCAGTCGGAGTCAGGTGATTATTGTACAAAATCCACAGCCCTGTTAAATATTAGACTAAGGAGTCGGAGTCAAGCCATTTTGGTTACCCGGAGTCGGAGTTGTGATTTCAGAAACTGAGGAGTCGGAGTTGGAGTCGGAAGATTTTTGTACTGACTCCACAGCCCTGGTCCCAGGTTCATATCCCAGCCAGGGCACTATCTGCATGGAGTTTTCAGGTTTTCCCTGTGTATGTGGGTTTTCTCTGAGTACTCTGGATTCATCCCACATCCCAAAAACATATAGATAGGTTAATTGGCTGCCCCCTAAATTGGCCCTAGACTATGATACATACACTAACTGAAACACAGACATATATGAGCCCCTCTTAAAGAGACTCCGTAACAAAAATTGCATCCTGTTTTTTATCATCCTACAAGTTCCAAAAGCTATTCTAATGTGTTCTGGCTTACTGCAGCACGTTCTACTATCACCATCTCTGTAATAAATCAACTTATCTCTCTCTTGTCAGACTTGTCAGCCTGTGTCTGGAAGGCTGCCAAGTTCTTCAGTGTTGTGGTTCTGTGATGCATCTCCCCCCTCCAGGCCCCTCTCTGCACACTGCCTGTGTATTATTTAGATTAGAGCAGCTTCTCTCTTCTCTCCTATCTTTTACAAGCTGGATAATCCTCCTCTGAGCTGGCTGGGCTTTCACATACTGAGGAATTACAAACAGGCAGAGCTGTCTGCACTCTGCAGGAAGAAACAGCCTGACACTTCAGTGGAAGATTGCTGCAGGGGGAAAGAAACACACAAATGATCTCTTGAGATTCAAAAGGAAGGGTGTATACAGCCTGCTTGTGTATGAATGTATTTTCTATGTGTGGACATACTGTACATCAACCTACTTCCTGTTTTGGTGGCCATTTTGTTTGTTTATAAACAAACTTTTTAAAACTGTTTTTAACCACTTTTAATGTTGCGAGGAGCGGCTAAATTGTGACAGAGGGTAATAGGAGATGTCCCCTAACCAGTGGCGTACCTAGGGCATTTGACACCCGGTGCTGGGTATTTAAAGACACCCCCCCCCCCCGCCACCCAAAAAATAGGGCGCCAAGGTGGGTAATGCCACCCCCCCCCCCCCCCACCTGGGTCCCCTCCTTCCATGCTCTCCCCCCTCCAGATATGCGGCAGGCCCAGTGGGCAGGGAATACTTCACCTGACTCCTGCGTTCCAAGCGCTGCGTCACAATCACTTGCCACAGGTCTCCGCCTTCAATGCCGCTCACTGTGCTTCCTGATTAGCTGAAGCACAGTGAGCGACATTGAAGGCGGAGACCTGTGGCACATGATGGTGACGCAGCGCTCCAGCGCTTGGAACGCAGGAGTCAGGTGAAGTATATCCTGCATACCTGCAGCGGGGAAGAAGGGACCCAGGTGAGGGGGGGGTCTGGTTCCCCCTTCTCTGGCCCTCCTTCTTGCGCTGCTTCCCATCCGACTCCCTTCAGCTCCCATTCAGAGCTGCCTAATAATAAAAGTGTTATACATACCTGGGGCTTTCTCCAGCCTCATTCGCACGGAACGCTCCTATGCCGCAATCCTCCGCTGCCCGCAGCTCCAGTACCTGGTCCCATAACTTCCTCCAGTCACGGTCAGTCTGTGCAAGAGAAGTGCGCTCTCTATGTATCTCTCTGGCAGCCGCTGGAGAGATACATAGAGCGCACTTCTCTTGCATCAGACTGGCTGCGACTGCAGGAAGTTATGGGACCAGGTACTGGAGCTGCGGGCAGCGGAGGATTGCGGCATAGGAGCGATCGGTGGGCATGGGGCTGGAGGAAGCTCAAGGTATGTTTAACACTTTTATTATCAGGCAGCTTTGGTACACTTTAATTGTCCTCAGGTCAGCTCACACTATATAGAACCCAGCTTCTATAGCCAATATAGGAGAAAGCTGCCTGCCTGATCATCAGAGCAGCTCACAACAAGCCATTATAAAGCAAAACAACACAAATTTACCTTTCAGAGCAGGATTCTATGTGATTTTATAGGTCAGCTCAGCTTTCAGCTGTGAATCACTCCTTCTCAATGTAAATAACCCCCATGCCCTGCCTATAGAAAGACTTCCCTGCTCCCATCCCTCCTGGGACCCCATCCAACACTGCCTAGCACAGTCCAGAGCACTGAGGATTCATCAGCTTCCTCGTGGCTTCCAGGAGTGCTGTATGTATGCTGACAGGCTGTGTGAGCAGCAGGGAAAAGAAGGGGATTGCAGAACTGAGGACAGTGATGCAGGTCAGTTGGAGCACTTAGTTACCTTCTCTCCATGCTGGCTGAGACTCGAACTTCGGGGCTGTGGGGGGCGGAGTTTGCTTGGCTGTCTCTCTCACTTCTATTGGCTGGAGAGAGCTGACAGCCGGAAAAGAATGTTTCTGATTGGAGGGAGGGAGGAGAAGGAGGCGGCAGCACCCTGATATGTCTGTTGTAACTGTTCAGGCTTGCTGAACCACGCTGTAATAGCAGCAGCTATGCGATTGCTCACAAACCAATGCACAGACAAGATTAATTTCAGATGATTAGTTTAGATGGACGGTTGGCAACCCTGCTTTGTGACACCCCCCTCCCTGTCAATCACCCGGGGCGCCCCGCCCCCTTGCGCCCAATGGAAGGAACGCCACTGCCCCTAACGCACTGGTATGTTTACTTTTGTGCGATTTTAACAATACAGATTCTCTTTAAGTGATAAGACAATATACACTGTACAGTGCAGTGGAAGATGCCAGAGCTTTAGAAATACTAAAGTACATAGCAAAATGGAAGATTTTCATATGCTTAAAAAAATAGTTATCCTGTAGATCATCTTGCTCGTCTTCAGCCAATACCTCCATACACATAAAAGTCAACTTTTCACACAAGCTTTCCTTTGAGACCTCGGCAGATTACGATCAGGGTCTGGAGATCCCAAATGAAAATTCAAGTACAATACCTTAAATGGGCAATCCAATAAGCAAAGCTTTCTTCATAGGGAAAACTATAATTAGACCGAGAAAGAAAGATTGGCATTCTTGTTTTCAGTTCAGTAAAGAAAACCATAGTTTCATGCATGCATTAATATTGCATTGCCCAGAAGAATCAGTGGAGATGTCCATAATGTTTATTACAGTTGCACTGTCTCTGCATTTGATATTCTCTAATAAGCAGGAGAAATAACCGACTCTCGTAGAGACACAGCCTTGGACGTAAATCAGGAATGTGCACCACACATTATTATGATTAAACCAAGTCATTAAATACTCAGAGTGCTTATGGTATTTATGTTATGTTAAGGATAACAGTAAAACAAATGGATAAATAAAATGTAAATTACAGAGCTCATCTGACGCAGTAACAAGAAACCCATCAATCAGTCTATTAAAAATTAAGCTCTAGTATAATTAATACACCCCAATTATAGTTTATTCCGTGTAATGCTATCCTCCAAAAACTAAAATCCAGACTCAGCCTAAAAAACATCTGTTTGCAACCCCCCCCCCCCCCCTCCAAACAGATGTCTCAGTGGAAAAAAAAATCTGTAGCATATTTCAGTGTTGAGAGACTATGGCCATAAAAATGTCACCTTTTTGCACAGATTAGAATATTTGCAAAAACATATGGGCATGAGTAAACACATTTCCGGACAGATACAATCTTTTTTTGTAGAAATACATGGCTTGGAAGTATTACATTAAGATTTTTTTTATGGAAATACATGGGGATGCATGAATGAGGCTAGGGTCACAGTAGGACATTGCGATGCTGCGTTAAACTTGGGTTGTAATGTTGCCGTGCAAAAAAAACAAAGTGGTAACGCAGATCAACGCTGCATTAATGCGCATAAAGTATACACAGTAAAGCATACGGTCAATGAAAAGTATGCTTCACTGTACCTGGTAACGTGTGTGTTTATAGGTAACTAGACTGCATCGGACCATAATGGGCAACAGGATCAAGAGTGCATTAGCGTTCAAGCGAATCGAGCAGCATAAAGTTAGTAGCGAAGACCTTGCAAAGGAAAGGAATATATACAAGCGGGGCAAAGTGATAAGCATTTGAAAACAGCAGATATCAGTTGCTTAGCAGTTAATAACGTATGCCAACCTTAACCACTTGAGGACCACAGTCTTTTCGCCCCTTAAAGAGAATCTGTATTGTTAAAATCGCACAAAAGTAAACATACCAGTGCGTTAGGGGACATCTCCTATTACCCTCTGACACAATTTCGCCGCTCCTCGCCGCATTAAAAGTGGTTAAAAACAGTTTTAAAAAGTTTGTTTATAAACAAACAAAATGGCCACCAAAACAGGAAGTAGGTTGATGTACAGTATGTCCACACATAGAAAATACATCCATACACAAGCAGGCTGTATACAGCCTTCCTTTTGAATCTCAAGAGATCATTTGTGTGTTTCTTTCCCCCTGTTCTCATGCACTGAAGTTTCAGGCTGCTTGTTTCTTCCTGCAAACAGCTTTGCCCTTGTCTGTAATTCTTCAGTATGTGAAAGCCCAGCCAGCTCAGAGGACGATTTATCCAGCTTGTAAAAGATAAGAGAGAAGCTGCTCTAATCCTAAATAACACACAGGCAGTGTGCATAGAGGGGCCTGGAAGGGGGAGTTCATAGCAGAAACACAACACTGAAAAACTTGGCAGCCTTCCAGACACAGGCCGACAAGTCTGACAGGGGAAAGATACATTGATTTATTACAGAGACAGTGATAGTATAAAGTGCTGCAGTAAGCCAGAACACATTAGAATAGCTTTTTGAACTTGTAGGATGATAAAAAACAGGATGCAATTTTTGTTACGGAGTCTCTTTAAGGACCAGAGCCTTTTTTTTCCCATTCAGACCACTGCAGCTTTCACGGTTTATTGCTCGGTCATACAACCTACCACCTAAATGAATTTTACCTCCTTTTCTTGTCACTAATAAAGCTTTCTTTTGGTGCTATTTGATTGCTGCTGCGAGTTTTACTTTTTATTATATTCATCAAAAAAGACATGAATTTTGTCAAAAAAATGATTTTTTTTATTTTCTGTGCTGACATTTTTCAAATAAAGTAAAATTTCTGTATACATGCAGCACAAAAAATATGGACAAACATGTTTTTGATTAAAAAAAAACCCATTCAGCCTATATTTATTGGTTTGGGTAAAAGTTATAGCGTTTACAAACTATGGTGCAAAAAGTGAATTTTCCCATTTTCCAGCATCTCTGCCTTTTCTGACCACCTGTCATGTTTCATGAAGGGCTAGAATTCCAGGATAGTATAAATACCCCCCAAATGACCCCATTTTGGAAAGAAGACATCCCAAAGTATTCACTGAGAGGCATAGTGAGTTCATAGAAGATATTTTTTGTCACAAGTAAGCGGAAAATGACACTTTGTGACAAAAAAAAAAAAAAAAAAGTTTCCATTTCTTCTAACTTGCGACAAAAAAAAAATGAAATCTGCCACGGACTCACCATGCCCCTCTCTGAATACCTTGAAGTGTCTACTTTCCAAAATGGGGTAATTTGTGGGGTGTTTACTAACCTGACATTTTGGGGGGTGCTAAATTGTAAGCACCCCTGTAAAGCCTAAAGATGCTCATTGGACTTTGGGCCTCTTAGCGCAGTTAGGCTGCAAAAAAGTGCCACATATGTGGTATTGCCGTACTCAGGAGAAGTAGTATAATGTGTTTTGGGGTGTATTTTTATACATACCCATGCTGGGTGGGAGAAATCTCTCCGCAAATGACAATTTTTTGATTTTTTTTTCACACACAATTGTCCATTTACAGAGATATTTCTCCCACTCAGCATGGGTATGTGTAAAAATGCACCCCAAAACACATTATACTACTTCTGAGTACGGTGATACCACATGTGTGGCACTTTTTTGCACCCTAACTGCGCTAAGGGGCCCAAAATCCAATGAGTACCTTTAGGATTTCACGGATCATTTTGCGACATTTGGTTTCAAGACTCCTCCTCACGGTTTAGGGCCCCTAAAATGCCAGGGCAGTATAGGAACCCCACAAATGACCCCATTTTAGAAAGAAGACACCCCAAGGTATTCCGTTAGGAGTATGGTGAGTTCATAGAAGATTTTTTTTTTTTTGTTCCCAAGTTAGCAGAAATGGATTTTAATTGTTTTTTTTTTCACAAAGTGTCATTTTCCGCTAACTTGTGACAAAAAAAAAAATATTCTATGAACTCACCATACTCCTAACGGAATACCTTTGGGTGTCTTCTTTCTAAAATGGGGTCATTTGTGGGGTTCCTATACTGCCCTGGCATTTTAGGCGCCCTAAACCGTGAGGAGTAGTCTTGAAACCAAATGTCGCAAAATGACCTGTGAAATCCTAAAGGTACTCATTGGACTTTGGGCCCCTTAGCGCATTTAGGGTGCAAAAAAGTGCCACACGTGGTACCGCCATACTCAGGAGAAGTAGTATAATGTGTTTTGTGGTGTATTTTTACACATACAGATGCTGGGTGGGAGAAATATCTCTGTAAATGACAATTATTTGATTTTTTTTACACACAATTGTCCATGTACAGAGAGATTTCTCCCACCCAGCATGGGTATGTATAAAAAATACACCCCAAAACACATTATACTACTTCTTCTGAGTACGGCGATACCACATGTGTGACACTTTTTTGCAACCTAGGTGCGCTAAGGGGCCTAACATCCTATTCACAGGTCATTTTGAGGCATTTGGATTCTAGACTACTCATCACGGTTTAGGGCCCCTAAAATGTCAGGGCAGTATACGAACCCCACAAGTGACCCCATTTTAGAAAGAAGACACCCAAAGGTATTCCGTTAGGAGTATGGTGAGTTCATACAAGATTTTATTTTTTGTCACAAGTTAGTGAAAAATGACACTTGGTGAAAAAAACAACAAACATCAATTTCCGCTAACTTTTGACAAAAAAATGAAATCTTCTATGAACTCGTCATACACCTAACAGAATACCTTGGGGTGTCTTTTTTCTAAAATGGGGTCACTTGTGGGGTTCCTATACTGCCCTGGCATTTTACGGGCCCTAAACCGTGAGTAGTCTGGAAACCAAATTTCTCAAAATGACTGTTCAGGGGTATAAGCATCTGAAAATTTTGATGACAGGGGGCAAATTTTGTGGAACCGGTCATAAGCAGGGTGGCCTCTTAGATGACAGGTTGTATTGGGCCTGATCTGATGGATAGGAGTGCTAGGGGGGTGACAGGAGGTGATTGATGGGTGTCTCAGGGGGTGGTTAGAGGGGAAAATAGATGCAATCAATGCACTGAGGAGATGATCGGAAGGGGGTCTGAGGGGGATCTGAGGGTTTGGCCGAGTGATCAGGAGCCCACACGGGGCAAATTAGGGCCTGATCTGATGAGTAGGTGTGCTAGGGGGTGACAGGTGGTGACAGGAGGTGATTGATAGGTGTCTCAAGGTGTGATTAGAGGGGGGAAATAGATGCAAGCAATGCACTGGCGAGGTGATCAGGGCTGGGGTCTGAGGGTGTGGGCGGGTGATTGGGTGCCCTAGGGGCAGATTAGGGTCTAATCTGATGGGTAACAGTGACAGGTGGTGATAGGGGGTGATTGATGGGTAATTAGTGGGTGTTTAGGGTAGAGAACAGATGTAAACACTGCACTTGGGAGGTGATCTGACGTCGGATCTGCGGGCGATCTATTGGTGTGTGTGGGTGATCAGATTGCCCGCAAGGGGCAGGTTAATGGGTGGCAATGACAGGGGGTGATTGATGGGTGGCAGTGACAGGGGGTGATTAATGGGTGATTGATAGGTGATCAGTGGGTTATTACAGGGAAGAACAGTTGTAAATATTGCACTGGTGAATTGATAAGGGGGGGTCTGAGGGCAATCTGAGCGTGTAGGCGGGTGATTGGGTACCCGCAAGGGGCAGATTAGGGTCTGATCTGATGGGTAACAGTGACAGGTGGTGATTGATGGGTAATTAGTGGGTGTTTAGGGTAGAGAACAGATGTAAAACACTGCACTTGGTAGGTGATCTGACGTCGGATCTGTTGGTGTGGGTGGGTGATCAGATTGCCCGCAAGGGGCAGGTTAGGGGCAGATTGATGGGTGGCAGTGACAGTGGGTGATTGATGGGTGGCAGTGACAGGGGGTGATTGACGGGTGATCAGTGGGTTATTACAGGGGGATAGAGGTATACAGTACACGGGGGGGGGGGGGGGGTCTGGGAGGGGGGTCTGGGGAGAATCTGAGGGGTAGGGGGGGGGGGGTGATCAGGAGGGAGTAGAGGGCAGTTTAGGGTTAAAAAAAAAATAGCGTTGACAGATAGTGACAGGGAGTGATTGATGGGTGATTAGGGGGGTGATTGGGTGTTAACATGGGTCTGGGAGGTGGGCAGGGGGGGCGGTCTGAGGGGTGCTGTGGGCGATCAGGGGGCAGGGGGGGAGAAATCAGTGTGCTTGTGTGCAGACTAGGGTGGCTGCAACCTGCCCTGGTGGTCCCTCGGACACTGGGACCACCAGGGCAGGAGGCAGCCTGTATAATAGGCTTTGTATATGTATGTATGTAGCCCCGCCCTCCAAGTAATGTTTAGCCTAGGCTATCCAGTTATGCAGCCTTCTGTCCCAGAGCACTCTGGGAGACCAGGTGTTATTTCTGCTCACTTCAGAACACACAACAAACTAATTCCGCAGTGATGCACCTTGACCAAATAATTTATAAATGCATACAGTAAAATATAGGACATTATAATCAACTTATACTGAGTTAGTCTTACTTTAAATACTAACAGCTGTTTCGGGGTCTCACAGACCAACATATTCTCACTGAAGCAAAATGTGTGCAATGCCCAGAGCAGCATTTCTCATAACACTGCTTCTGATACATCAGATCTATGGAATCCTGCACAAAAGCCCTTTGAAAGCATTTAAATCATGCCAGTGCTCTCCTTCCCCTCTGATTGGCTGATTCAGTTATAGCACCATATTTATTCAATGCCTCATTACTCAATTACTGCAAAGTTTAAACATTGTGTGGCTACTCCTTCTCCCTTACAAATCTTAATCACAAATATGAATATTTAAAAACGGCAAATCTGCATGCATACACGTCTTTTAGAATGGATCCATAGCAAGTAGAGAAGGCAGTGGACTACAGTGCTGACAAATGCGTCATGTGTTTGGTCAAGTACAGACAGTCATTGTGTGCAGGAAATTAATGGTGTCATGGACAAGACAGAAAGTAGGCGTGCAAGACACAATTACAGCATTATGTACATAGCGATAAGAAAGAGAGCTCTGAATTATGAAATAAAGAGCCTTTTGGACACGCTAACACTTAAAACCAGCATTTAAACACATCCTTAGTGTTTACCATTTGGCCATCATACTTGATCCCCAAATTACCTAAAAAGCTGGAGCATCAATGCACAAGCAAGCAAGTAATCAGCATGGACTGACCACTGAATACTGTAGACATCAAGTCACGCTGTACACCAGACTTGTGGCCTGAACCTTCATCGGATAGAAAAAAAAAAAATGTTTCATAAACAACCATTTCTATCTAGTGAGTCCCCCACAAATAGTTGTTATTGACAGATAGTATGAAAATGATGCATGCAGGTGCAGGAAATGTGGTGCATGTCTGTGTCTGATAATTCAATTATACTGTATTAAAAGGGAACCAGAGACGGAAACAGTAAATTCGGGCGCCTGAGGCTAGTGGACAAATCGGGCGCCGCCATTCACTTCTATAATAAATATCGTTTAATGGGCGCCCGGTAGGAAAAAAGGGCGCCGGAGAAAACTAACGTTTTAAAAGCGGCGCCCGGAGACTTAATGTTTTATTACTGTTTCTCATGATTACACATTATTTAATGATTTATACATGTTTAAATATTATTTTTAAACGAAAACCAGTACAATATTTTTTCCAAACATTATTTTTAAACGAAAAACATTACTTTTTTTTTTTTTTCATTATTTTTAAACGAAAAAAATAACAGGGGGGTCTTAGGTTTAGGCACCAACAGGGGGGTCTTAGGTTTAGGCACCAACAGGGGGGTCTTAGGTTTAGGCACCAACAGGGGGGTCTTAGGTTTAGGCACCAACAGGGGGGGTCTTAGGTTTAGGCACCAACAGGGGGTCTTAGGTTTAGGCACCAACAGGGGGGTCTTAGGTTTAGGCACCAACAGGGGGGTCTTAGGTTTAGGCACTAACAGGGGGGTCTTAGGTTTAGGCACCAACAGGGGGGTCTTAGGTTTAGGCACCAACAGGGGGGTCTTAGGTTTAGGCACTAACAGGGGGGTCTAGGGGTTAGGGGTAGGTACAGGGAGGGTTACTTAGGCACCAACAGGGGGGGTCTTAGGTTTAGGCATCAACAGGGGGGTCTAGGGGTCAGGGGTAGGTACAGGGAGGGTTACTTAGTAAATTTTTTTTTAAACGTTATTATGCGTTTCATTATTTAAACGAAAGATTAACGTTTTTTACAATTGCCGATTTAATACACATTATTTAATGATTTATAACGTTTAAAAACATTACTTTTAAACGAAATACATTTTTAAACGTAATCCATGTTTATCGTTAAAAACCCGGCGCCCTTTTTTCCCATCGCCCCTTTTTAACGTACGCCGGCCACAAAAAAAAAAAAGAAAGAAAAAAAAAAAAAAAGATTTCATACATACCTGGGGCTTCTTCCAGCCCCATAAGTCTGGATCGCTCCCACGCCGCCATCCTCCGCTTCCTGGATCGGCCGGTACCGGCTCCCGTCACGTCCGGCGGACGCGCCCAATTATCAGCATGATCAGGGGCTCCCTCCATATTCTTACGCGTGCGGCTGCGCAGTATGCAGCCGCATGCGAAAGGGTATGTCGGGAGCTCCTGTGATGCGGACAATTGGCCGCGTGCTGCCGCCGACTGGCCGAAACTACAGGACCCGGAACTGGCTGAAACAGGAAGCGGAGGACGGCGGCGTGGGAGCGATCCATGCGTATGGGGCTGGAGGAAGCCCCAGGTATGTATAACTTCTTTTTGCTGGCGTCTCTGGTTCCCTTTAAAGGTCCACTATCATGAAAACTTGTAAAATGTAAGATACAGTACATACATACAGTATGAAATATACATTTCTCAAAAGTAAAATGCACTATAAATTACTGTATAGTGCAACTTACTCTGGGAGAAATCTACATTTTAGAAGAATGCATTTTAAAATTAACTTTTTTTTTTTTCTTTTTGCAATAGTTCTCTTTTAAAGCAAGCCTTTACCTTTGTGCAGGGCTGTGGAGTTGGTACAAAAATCATTAGACTCAAAATCAGTTCATGAAACCATCGACTCCGAGTCCAGGTACCCAAAATTCCACCGACTTCAACTCTTCGACACCTTAGTCCCATTTTTACAAAGACTATGGATTTGGTTCAAAAATCATCAGACTCCCACTCCTCAGTTTATTGAAACAGACTCCGACTCCAAGTACCCAAAATTGCTCTGACTCCGACTCCACAGCCCTGCTTTCATGCTTACTACAAATGCTGTACATGTCATTATCTGCATCTTGAAGTAACAGACATATGTTCCCAAATATTTTCCACTGTTATTTAATTTCCATAGTGGATATATTTTATAAGAGCTAGTGATATCAGCACTATAGAACCAAATTAATTTATATAATTTTTACTCTGCTCTGCACAGTCACCTGTCAACTGAAAGAACAGTCACACAAACATAATTTCTTATGATCCTTTCTTTGCACAAAAGAGGCACTGGCCTGTCCAGGATAAAGCTAATTTAATCAGGAATTGACCACAAGTCCTGAGTAGTTATTGACTTTTGCACAGGCGCTTGACTAACATTAAACTGGACTTTTGTGCATTAACCTCCCTGATTCTTTGCAGATTTTATTGCTGTCCCTCATTCATGGTTTCCTGGACCACCAGTTTTCATATTAGAGAGAATCTAAACTCAGAACTTCCTCTCTGCTCTAAAGATTAGGCAGAGCATGATAACCCTAAGGGGGAAAAAAAATCTTCATTACAATTTACAGAAATCCTAAACGGAAAAAAAACCTTACGTTTTAACTGGATTTATTTTCAGAGAGCACAGGGAGGGTTAAGCCTCCTTTTTATTCCTGTACAGAAAGAGCCTCCACTCTCTCATTGTCAGCTACTGATAAGGCTAATTACACTGGGATGTAGCTAAACAAACTCACATAGCTCAGTGCAGTGTATTTCTACAACATTTATATTTGGAATGAAAACTGTTATTGTGTGCTGTGCAAAAGTTTTGGTGCACTTTAAATCCACAAAGTTCTAATAAAGTCCCATGAACAGAAAGTGACAGGAGATCTCTTCAAATTGGACACAAAATGCAATAAAACGCCTATCATTTTCTTATGAACATTTTTCACAACTAAAATAAGAAAAAAAATCCTGGAATGGCAAGGTAAAGGAATAAGAAGAACATTTGTGTAATTGAAAAACTAGACAAAACCCCAGTTGCAAACATGAAGTTCCCTGTTGAAAGCATCCCTTTCCTGGTGCATATGCAGTGTATACAAAGCTTACGTTGTATGGCATGAAAATGCACAAACTCGAACAGCTATGGCTACTGCCACAGCCAAGAAAGTGATGTTGTGCCTGTAAAATTCAGGCCATTATACAGAGCAGCTGTGTTGCTGGCACTGATGTACGAGAAGAATTTGTTAAGTTCTCTCAAACACACACTACATTCTAAACTGAGCTGTTCGCCTCCTCAGCTCAAAAGTGATAAACCCCTGTTATGTTCTACCGAAATTAGGAATGGATGCTGTGAGATCAGTACTGGAGCCATCTGCAGCACAGTGACTGCTGTGCTGTTAGCAACAGCTGCAATGGGTAAAAAACTGCTACCCTTTCTATTTATCTGAGGAGATAAAGTGTAGAAGATTATGTGAACAGATAAATTACAGTAAATCTGCATATAAAACTCCTTAGCAGCATTTCCTGCTATCACTATCAGGGTCTATTTAGACCCCAACAGGTTCCTGAAATTGTCTGGACTTCCTGGTTTCAGAGCACATTTTTACAGCCAAGCACATTGATCTTTGTTCCTAGTACACCTACTCTCATTGATTATGCCTCTCCAGCACCATCTACACCACCCCTGCATCCCAGGCTGCCCCCTGCATCAGTGTGGTGACCAAATAGCTGTCACAAGGAAGCTGGGAACACACTAGGCAGAAACACTAGTGTTTGCGGAAAACGTACCTAATGCAAGTCAATGGGCTACACGAAAAAAATGCATATGCTTGCGTTCTGCAATGTGCATTTTTAAATCTGCTGGTTTTGTTGCATATTTTTCAAAACCGCATCAAAACCGTACATAATGAAAGTCAATGGTGACGCAGAGGTATTGCGTTTTAGTGCGCTTTGTATGAGTTTTATATGCTGTAAAATAAAAAAAATAAAAAAAAGTTTGCTGTATTTCCGCTTCCTATTGACTTCCTAGTGATTTGCATAAAACGTATTACAAAACCAATGCAAAACGCATATGCGATTTATAGATGTGAACTGCAAGTGTATTAAAGACGCACGCAAGAAAAACGCATGTGCAGGAAAAAAACACAAACAGAAAACGCACATAAAACGCACAAACGCATATGCAGCAAAACATTACGTTTCTGCACTGCCTCGTGTGTTCATAGCCAAAGAGGGATTTGTTAGCAGATTCTATAGTGCAATTTACATTGAACTCCAGTGTTAATAAACCCCATCAGGGAGAACAGGCAAAACTGCTGAGGTGATCAGGCTACACAGCAGACAGCCTTACTATCAGGTCTGCTGTATAAGTGTACAAACTGCTATACCACTATAAAAGTGCACTTCCCCACAAAAGCCAGCATGGGCAAAAGAAACAGGCCAGTGGTCATATGATTTTAATAGCAGATTTTATATGTACATAATATAAAAACATTGTGTTTTGTTTTGTCTCACCCGGCCAGATCAAAGTTATGCGCTTGAGTAGGGCAGTTACATTTTTCTTTTCTGTTTAGCTAAAGCAGGGTTATTGTAAAAAAAATAAAAATAAAACTGCATTAAAAATTCATGTTCATATGTAAATTTTTGAAATTTTTTTTTACCGCAGCTAATGAAAGTCAATGGGAATTCCCATGCGATGTGCTAATTTATGCTACAAAATGTATGTTTTTTTCATGCCTGGGAAAACGCGAACACAATTTCACAAATTTATTAAAAAGTGCAATTCTTTACTGACTTTCATTAATGTGTCACGAGCACATTTTAGCACATTTGCAATTTTATCCACTGTAGCCTCAGCTACAGCATATCTAGGTCCTCTGTGACTACAGACAAGCCACGAGGCCGTAGATATACCGGTAAGTCTTGCAGCTGAAGCACAGCTGTGCAGAGTCAGGCGCGCTCACATGCACGCCCCCAGGAACTATCTGCTGCAGCACTAATTGCTGAAATATATGTTACCTGAGCTAATTAGATTGAATTTCTACCTAATTTTTACCATTAACAATACTTATTTTCTCAATGTAAAGAACACACTGTAGCAAAAACCCACCTTTATGTCAGAATCAAATATCACCATAAACTGTGACAGGAACATACTGTATTTTTCAGAATATAAGACAGTTTTTTCTTCTCGAAACCTGGGGACGAAAACTGTGTGTGTCTTATATTCAAAATATAAGGTAAAACGAGGTGCAGAGTGCGCAGGGAAGCTCTGACCTGATCCTGCCGCTGCGCTCCTCTCCCCCTTGCACCAGACCTGCTGATGGACGGGCTTCTCTTCCAGCTGTAGATATTGCTGTACACTCTGGCCACATACCGTAATACAGCTCTGGGTGCTCCGTTCCGTGTGGACTCCGTACTTCCGTATTGGTCCTGCTACTGTAACACCAGCGATGCTCATGCACCGTGGCGGTGTACATGCGCCGCTGGTGTAACAGTAACAGGACCAATATGAAAGTACAGACGCTACACAGACCAGTGGACCCAGAGCTGTGTAGCGTGTACAGCAATATCCACAGCTGCAGGAGGGGAAAAAGAGCTCATCTATCTGCAGGACCGGAGAGAGGGGGAACAGTGGCAGGATCAGGTGAGAGCAGGGTGTCGTAGAAGAGAAGAATCCCGCTGCACCGGCCGTGGATTAAAAGTCTAATATTTATTAACAGTATAAAACAGCGCATGCGTATCGGAGCCAACTCATGACATTCATAGCAGAGAGTAGGGGGTAGTGTACCGGTAGTGTAGTGCAGTGTAAGTGTAGTGTAGCTTAGCTGGTGGGATAGCAGGGCTTAGTATAGTGTGATGTAACTGGAATTAATGTAGTGTAGCAGTGTAGCTTATAGCCAGCTTGAGGGGAAAAGGTCCATAAGATGGCCCTGCTCTATAAAGACCTACCAGATTTAGAGTTTTGCCCCCTAAACCTAGGTGTGTGTCTTATAGTCCGGCGCGACATGTATGCCAAAAAATGTATGGGAAAAAAAAAAAGATATATAGGTGCATATATGCGCCAAAACCAATTCCGGGTACAACCCACCGTTGTACTTGGCGAAATAAATTCTGATTCTGATTCTGCATCAAAACATTATTGCTGATTAAATAGGGACATAGGATTAAATAGGGACATAGCCAAAATGTCAAAACTGCTCTGGTCCATAAAGGGAAAGCAAGGTCTAGATGGGAAATGGTTCATAACTGTGAACCCTGCCTAATTGAGTGAAATGTAAGATTCCTATGGTGGTTTCCACAGCTGTCACATGCTATTAGGAAGGAATATGTTCTCCAGACCAGAGTGCAGCAACTCCAGGCAGGTTCACTCCGATATCTTATCTATCCAGGTATGTGTCCTACTGTGGAGGTATTTGTTGTTTCTGTAAAACACACTCAGTTACCATAAGGACTTAAGGGTCCCATACACTCAGCCGATTTTCTGGCCGACCGATCGATTCCGATCGATCGATTGATCGTTTGCAAATCGGTTGGCCAATCGACCGATCGATGGCCGATTTCGATGGATTTCCATCGAACTGGCGGGGTGGAAAATTTAGGTCGATCTGATGAGATTGCTTATCAGTTTGCATTGGCCTTAATGGAAATCTGATGGCAAAAAAATGCCATTAGATCGAATTTCAATAGATTTCAAACTGAAATCTATTGGAATTCTATCCTGGTAAAAAATGTTCTAAAAACGCATCGGATAGATCATCAGATGCATTTCTTATCTATCTGCTGCCAATCTGACGAGTGTATGGGCACCTTTAAACAGGACACTAGACCCCAGTTCTAGGGCTACCCCACAAGCACGAATATCTGTAACTGCAAAAGCTCTGTTTATGCTGGAGAGGTTAGGTATATCTGCTGATTTTATGTGTGTTGAAATGAGGCTAATGCAAAGTGTTTGCTGGCCCAACCCTTGGAGCTCCTCACATGTAGACTATAAGCTTGATTCAGGGAACACAATTTTCTTTATTAATTGTCACAATCCCCCCCACTTCCTCCCCACTCACAATCCCTCATTGCAGCATCTGTGTCCTATTCTGGAATAAAACAAAATCCGTTCCACTTTATACTAAAATAGGCAATTGCTGCTCCCCAGCACAGCTATAACTTTCCTCCTCAGTAGATTACCCTCCACCACTGAATTTCTTCTCAAATATTAGTTCCTCTTAACAAGGCAGGCTTTTTCAATGCTGCTCTGAAAAAGAGAAAGACCATAACAATGCAGTAATCACCAATGTGAGGACATATATGCCTTTATGTGTGGTAAATGATCTTGAAACTGCCACACACAATGGAATGATCAGTTCTCTAAAGCTTCACACACTTGTACAAGGACGGTCACTAGAGGGGGTTCAGGACTTGATCCCTCAGGCGACAGCAAAGGGCCAAGGCTGTACAGACACCATGCCACCTCAAGGGGGGGGGGGGGGGTAGTGGGTGGAAGTCCAATGGAGCAGTGAATAAGGAGCATCACAGAGTGGTAGAAGTAAACAATGCCTTTGGTCAGTGCTCAGCCAAGTCAATCTGCCAGGGTGATTGCTGTCCAAAGGCCACAGCGCACACGCTATATTTTCAGCAGAAGCGGCTCCATCTGGCCTCCTCGGTCGGGAACAGTCTGGCATGTGTACAAGGTTCAGGCTCTGTATGCATCTCAAAGAGGAGCTGTCAGCTATACTATCTCAGAAAAAAAAACATATATAAGCAGATAAATACTTGCTCTACTTACATAACATGTGTATTGCACTGTCCACGTTTTTATTTTAGTGATTTTTCTAAAGTAAAAAAAAGAGAAAACCCTTCTTAGCATTCCCTATTTTAAGTGTGGCTATTTTGAAGCCATTCTGATGTCCTTTCCTGCCCTACTCTCCTCTGCCTGATTTGCCCGCCCCTTCACTATAGAAAGTGCATGGTCTCAGCATGAGAAATATTGGCCAATCAGAGAGGAACAGAGGTGTGGGAGGGACAAGCAGAAGGGAAAGAGGCTTCAGCCAATCAGGCTGCATTAGTTAAGTCTGCGGGGAAATAGAGGAGCAAAAAAGGACAACCCAGCATGCCCTGTAACTTCCTTTTTGTGTACCAAATAAGAGTCAGGTTAACTGGGGAATGATAATTTATCAACAAGAAAAGTAATAGTGATTTTAACTTTTGAATTGCATAGTTAGCATCCTTATTACTTGTTTACCAGATAAAAATAAAGAATTTATTTTTTATTTTATGCCCGACAGTTACTCTTTAAGATCACATAAAGTTTCTGAGACAGGAGGTATGATAATATACCACAACCAGGGGCACAAATGCCATTGAAAACAGGTTCTAACCCTTCCCAAAACTGGAGGAAAAAAAATATGGCCGCATTTCTATTTTGAAAGTTTCAAGGCTCATTGTTAATTATGAGGTGCTCACTTGTTAACCTTGTTTAAACAATGATTATGTGTCTACTGTTCTCTTCTCATGTACCAAATCAAACACAGGACAATTGAGAGCCTGGCCTGGACTTCAATGGGGCAGTTATGTTGAGCGACAAGGGAGGAGGTCATACAACAAGCCCCAGCTTGCCTTGTTGTCGGTACATTGTGATATCAGTTAAATCACCTTCCATAATCTGCTCTGCAATTCTACAAACAAAAATGGAGAGATTTTATCCAAATGTACACAGAGAGACACACTGAAAACAAAGTCTCTCACGCACGGTGAGCAGTAAATGACACATTTCCAGCATAAGGTCCGTACACACACCGGACTGCAGGCAACGGCGGGTCTGTCGTCACCTCCCGCTGGGTGGGCGTTCCAGCGACAGTCCGGCGTGTGTACAGTCTGTCTGCAGACTGATACGGCTGTTTCAGAAACAGCCGTATCAGTCCGCCGACAGACTGTACACACGCCGGACCGTCTGCTGAAAACCCGCCCAGCGGGAGGTGACGACAGACCCGTCGTTGCCTGCAGTCCGGTGTGTGTACGGACCTTAAGGGTCTAGAACAGGAATCATGTTTATGGCTCTTAAGTGAGTCTGAAGTGGTTTTTCAAATATGGGAAGGCTCTGTACTACAGTGCAGTGTTGCAGTGCAGTGTTGCAGTGCAGTACTGCAGTGTTCCCCAACCCTGTCCTCAAGGCCCACCAACAGTACTGTTTTGTATAAAGCCACAGAGGTTAATCAGCTCTGCTGCAACACTAATTACTCCACCTGTGATTCTGTGTGGTTTCCTACAAAACATGTACTGTTGGTGGGCCTTGAGGACAGGGTTGGGGAACTCTGCTCTATAGGACCCAGAGCCGTCCCTCAGCTTAGGGCTTGCTGAGCTTGCTGGTTAGTCAGCTTAGGGGAGTATCTGTTTTTTATTTTTAAAATCGCTTCAGACTCCCGTTACAGGGAATCTGAAATGAGACACTTATGGAAGTAGACATATTTATTTTCTTTTAAACAATACACATTGTCTGGCTGTCCTGAAGATCCTCTGCCTCTAATACTTTTAGCCATAGACTCTGAAAAAGCATGCCAATCCGATGTTACTGATAAATTCAGTCAGTATTAGCTGCATGCTTGTCTCAGGTGTGTTATTCAGGCACTATTGACCGGAAAGATCAGTAGGACTGCCAGGCAACTGGTATGGTTTTAAAGGATATAAATATGGCAGCCTCCATGTGTCTCTCACCTCTGGTTCTTTTTAAATGTAGAGGACCATCTATGCCCTGGTAAGAGAAGACAGCAAGATAACGTGAATGTTGAGCTGGTTGTTTGAGACTCCAGACTCCATAAACTTCCACAAGTTAAAAGTAAACTGATCAATCGCTCTCACATTACAAGAATAAAAATCCTAATCTGAGCTCTGCAATAATAATCAAAATCATCATTCACTGAAAGCATGTAGTTAAAAAAATGCACATCGCTTACAAGGGTTTACAGATCTGTGTACTGAGGTTACAAGAAAACCCAGGATTCCTGCAAACTACAAATCTGCATCTGCATGTACAGCAGACTGGACCAGTATAGAGAATTATGTGATGTATTTGCACAGCTCCCTACTGTCCCTTTTTCAGAGAGACAGTCTCTCTATGTAAACCAAATCCCTTTTTTCCTCATGTGTCCCTCTTTTAGGACTCATGTACAGATCTATTATTATTTTTTATATATATAGTGCTGACATCTTCCACAGCGCTGTACAGAATATATTATCTTGTCACTTAACTGTCCCTCAGAGGGGATCACAATCTAATCCCTACCATAGTCCTATGTCTATGTGTGTATCATGTAGTGTATGTATCAGTCTAGAGCCAATTTTAGGGGGAAGCAAATGAACTTATTTGTAGTTTTTTTGGGGGATGTGGGAGGAAACCATAGTGCCCAGAGGAAATCCATGCAGACACGGAGAACATACAAACCCCAATGCGGATAGTGCCCTGGCTGGGATTCAAACCCAGCAATGCAAGGTGAGAGCGCTAACCATTATGCCACCGTGCTGCTTAAATAGATGTATTTTTCTACTGAAATGTGTGTTAAAGTTTAGAGCCACTTAACATATTTTAACATTTTATTGCCAACTTTTAAATTGATATATTTCTTATTTTCAAATGTTAACATAAATGAAAATGAATAAGGATAGAAAGGACCAGTGTGGTTTGCATTATAAAACAACCTTTTTTGTTATGAAATCTTAAAGAGAACCTGTACTGAGTAAAAATATTTAAAATAAACACATGAGGTAACTTCAAGTGAACATTACAGAGTTGCCTTGCCATCAGTTCCTCTCAGAAGCTGACCATTTTCTTCTGACAATAATCCCATCCAGTTCTGACAATATTTTGTCAGATCTGAAATATATCAGTTGCGGTCAGTAAAATATCAGTTGCTGTCAGTTATAGCTGAGAGGAAAACGGATGTACCAGTTAATGTTCATGTTTCCCTATGGCTCAAGTGGGCGATGTTACAGTTTAACTGTGTGCTGACCAGAAAGCTGTTATGGGGTAATGGCTATTTTCAAAATGGAGGATGGAAAATTCCCTTGATCATAGTGAACAAATAGGACGCGGGACAGGAGAAAGACACTGAGGAGTAGACTATATGGAAGGTAAGTATGACTTATGTATGCTTATTTTGACTTTTATTTTCAGTACAGGTTTTCTTTAAGGTATGCGTGACTAGGGGTGTGACTAGGGGTGTAGCGGGGGCATGATGTGGAATGTGACTTAAGTGTTCCTCTTTCCTAAGGACAACGATCGCAAAAATCTTAAAATTTAAAATATATGTAAACACATACAAATGAGAAGTATGTTTCTTCCAGAGTAAAATGAGCCATAAATTACGTTTCTCCTATGTGGCTGTCGCTTACAGTAAGTATAAGAAATCTGACAGAACCGACAGGTTTTGGGCTAGTCCATCTCTCCATAGGTAATTATTAGCATGGCCTCTATAAAGACACTGCTGAAAAAAATGTATACAAAGATGCAGGCCAGCCTCCCTGCTCACCATACACTTTTTTTGACAGTTGGATGGAGCAACTGCCATTCACTAAGGGCTCTTTCACACTAGAGGCTGCGGTAGAAAAGGCTGAAAGTCAGCCTTTTGCTTAACGCCAATACATAGCGTTTTCAAAGCCTTTTGAAAGAGTTTTACAGCCCATATGAAAACGTCCTTTTTTTTTTCTTCTATAAAAATAAGTGAACAAGATAGCTGTAAAACGCTTTGAAAAGGCTTTGAAAAGGCTGAAGTTGGCGTTTTCCATTGACTATCATTGAAACGCCAACAGCCAACTTCGGCTGTTAAGCCCTGAAAAAGCTCCTGGGAGCGTTGAAACGCAACGCTCCAAAACGCCGAGTTAGATGTGAAAGGTAAAATGAAAGTCTATGGACTTTCTTTTACCTAGCAAAACGCCAACTTCGGCCGTGGCGTTAAAACGCCAAAAAATCCCTCTGGTGTGAAAGGGCCCTAAGATAGTGCTTTTGTAACTACTTACTACTTACTGTAAGTGATAGCAACACGGGACAACAGTAATTTATGGCCCATTTTACTCTGGAAGCAACCTACTTATCTGTATATGTCAGTACATAGATTTTAAATTTTAAAGAGAACCTGTACTGTCCGATTTGTAAAAAAAAAAACAAAAAACATACCAATCGAGTCACTGTGATCTACTGGGTCCCCCTTTGCCATTTCCGCCGCGATCCTGGGTTTTAATTGCCAGTTTTAGGCAGTGTTTACAAACAAAAAACATGCCCGCTAACCAAAAAGTGATGTATATAACTAGAAAGGGCTGCAGTAATCCAGACCACATTAGAACAGGTATAGGCATTTATAGGATAAAAGAAATAAGGCTGAAAATTTTGTGAAAAAGTCTCTAAGATTTTCGCGACAGTGGTCCTTTAACTCAAAATGTTGGGCGGTATGGAGTTGTCCTGCATACCTTACGGTTATGCCGATAGTAGAAGTGGAGCTCCTCCAGCCTATGAGAGGGAATGGCAGGTGCAACGCATACAAAGATGCATGTTGAGGTCCAGGATAGCGTCCTGCACTAGCGGGGACGAGTGCAAAGGTACGCTTGGGGCCTGCCGACTCCGAGTCGGCAAAAACAAAAACTAGCTGGTGGCGGGGGACCGGAGGAGCCGTGAGTGACTGAGAGGGCACAGGATGTCTGCAGGGGGCTGGTAGAAGCCCCAGGTAAGTGAAACTCATTTTTTAAGGGGGGGGGGGTTAGGTTTCTAAATTTTAGATAGTTTACACGGCAAATCTAGCTGCAAACAGCTTCAATATTTTATGATTATTTATTCCTGTGATACAATGAGGGCAGCCATGTTCTGTTTGTCACAGGTTGAGGGCTGGAGATGCTATCAGCTTGCCTGTGTGTAATGTGAAAAATTCAGTCCCCTCTCCTCCTCCCCTCCGATTTGTGCTGATAACCAGGACTCTACTGTACAACAATAAAGAACCTAAAGTAATAGTATTTCCATTGAACATAACATTCACATGACTTTTTTAAGACCCAACACCACAATAAAACAAACTGTTAATCAAAAAATCCCAGCATTCAGTGAAAAGAGGAGCGTTTTATTTCCTGAGTCAGTGCTCTCAGTAAGCACAAGTATATACTGGTGGTTTCCTCTTCCATCTGTACAAATCAGGAGCAGAAGAGAACTCACCACTTCCTGAGATGCATATTTCGGATCCTCGGGATCTACAGACCAATAGCAGTAATCAAAGCCAAACTCCAGCAGTCGCTCTTTGGTGTCACCACAGCCATCTGTTCTGTAGTCCAGCTGTGAACAGGAACACACACAACGAAATATTAAAACATATTTTGACTTTCTTAAAAAAATATTGCTGTTTATTGTGCATTTGAGCTGTAAAGAACAAAATTCATAATGTATCCCAGAACAGCACAGCATGTTTCCACTACACACACTACACATGGATTCTGAATGCAGAAATACTGACTGATAAATGCCTATGGGCCTGTTGCCACTATTATTATTATTATGTATTATATTTATAAAGCACCAACATATTACGCAGCGCTGGACAATAAATAGGGATAAATAGAATGTAAACAAGGGGTTACAGACAGAGAGGTAGCAAACTGTTATACAGGGAGTTCCATAGGGTGGGGGCAGTTCTTGAGAAGTCTTGTAGGCATGCATGGGAGTGAATGCAATTTTTCTGACGCATGGCATATTGCATTTTTCTGCATCAGATTCCGGATGCAGAAAAAAAATGACTCCAATAAATGTCTATTTAAACAAGGTCAGTTGTCTGGCATTCCTGCTGATCTTTGTAGCGTCCGTAGCATCTGAATCGCACACCTGAAACAAGGTGTGGTCAAAAGCAAATCAGAGCACCTGACATTTAGGCCCCGTTCAGACTGCAGAACGCGGACCGCAACGCATGCGGACCGCAACGCGTACGAACGCACGCCATCCGCGTTCGTATGCGTTGCGTGGCTGATCCCATCACTGAAAAGTGAATGGGACAGCCACACGTTTTTACAAAAAAATGCGTGCAGCATGCGTTCCCGGACCGCACAGGTCCGGAACGCATGCAGTGTGAACATCAGACATTGCACTCTATGCAATGTCTGATGTCGTGCGTGTCGGCCACCTGCACGCGTTTCCAAAACGCGGCTGGAAACGCGTGCAGTGTGAACGGGGCCTTATCCTCTGCCTTTAATACTCTGAGTTACCCAGAATGAGCGTGCAGATCAGGTGTTCCCTCTCCACTCTGACTGACTAGGAGAGAAGGCCCATCAAAGTAATTTTATGCTTTTACTGGGAAGTGGAACACACATAGCGACAATTTGAGAGGTGTTAATATCTCCTTTCTCAAGTGTGTCCGGATCCCTAACAGTGTACACATACTGTAACGATTGGTGTCAGCACGCAGAGAGAATCTGATTATTGGTGATCTGCAGTATCACCAAGAATGCAGATATATACCTGATTATTGATGATCTGCAGTATCACCGATAATACAGATATATTGCTAACCTCTGGACACCTTTTGGTATGTGAGTGTTTGGTGCAACAGTAGTACTTTGAGTAATGCACCTGCAGAGCAGGTGATAATAGACAGTAAAGAGACACTGCTCTGAGAGCACAGGAATCTTCCAGCAGCCTGAGACTCCTCAAGGGGTGGAATCAGGCTGAAGATAGGGAAGGCCAGAGAGTGAGTGACACCTGAAGGTGGATGACACTATCTGGTCTGGAGACTATCTCTTAATAGGAGAGATAGCTCTCGAGGTCGGGCTCGCCAGGTCGGCAACACACTGACAGATAAGTACAAAGACAGAAGGCTGATTCGGTATCCAAGGCAAAGCAGGGTCTGGCAACGGAATATCAGATATGCGAGGTACCGAATCAGAAGACAAAGGAGTAGTCAGAAAAGCAATAAGTCATAACAGATATCAAACAATGCCTAGTCTGGGTGCGAGGTCCGTGGTCTCAGCACCCTGGAACTAGTCTGAAGAATAACACAGATGAAAATAAAATTCCCTAGTCTGGGTGCGAGGTCCGTGGTCTCTACACCCTGGAACTAGTCTGAGCATAAACAGAATAACAGTTCAAGTAATCTGGCTAATTGTGAATTCCCAGGTCCATCTGGTTCAAACACACTGTAGGATCTGACTGAGGTCTGAGTGCTTCCACGTAGTGATTGCAACGGCAGACAACTTGCAACTGGCCAGCAGAAACTATATATGGAGTAGTGCTCCTCAGCACCACCCCTAATTGCTCAACCAATAGTATCCTGCTCAGGAGTTAGCTGATCGGCGTGGTCAGCTGACTCTCCCTGCCTAGTATAAGAATTCTGCCTCTCAGCGCGCACGCGTGTATTCCTAAGCCTGTGTGCACTAACAGACCCAGCCACACCAGACACACGCTGCCGCGTGCAAACCGCCGCGTTGGACGCGGAACCAGCCGCCTCCTCAGTAGCACACGCGGCGGCTTTTCCGCGATCTCTCACACATACAATGCATTTCCTTTTAAAGTATTAAGACAGCAATACATTAACCAATAAATGATCAGTACTAGATCAGCTTATCATCAGGCAACACACACGGACCTAATGGAGAACTTGCATTTAACTATTCAAATTCTCAAACTGCCGACCTATTAACGCTCACCTTAAGGTACAGGCCAGTCACACTCGAAACCCCCTCTGCCTCCAGGAAACCTCCCCAAAGCTCATGTCACCACTGTGCATGGTGAGGACAGCAGAGCCAAAGCACCAATGAGCTGTTGTGGGTTTACCAGCCACATCCCCAAAATGAAGGGAGTGGCTGATAGGGACATGGCTAACAGACCCAGGACAGCTCATTGGCGCTTTGGAGGCATGCCCCTACCCTCACCTTACCCCCATATTTGCAGTGATGTTCAGACTTGAATGTAGCTATTCGTAGGGGGGCCACACTGGGACTTCCTTAATACCTGGGTGGACATGTACAGGTGGGAGGGCTGAAACTTAACAGCTCACCCGTTTATATCAGCATGAAATGGAGGTATCCTGAACTGGGAACAAAAGGAGAGGAAAATAACTGAAGCCAATGTGTAGGTATAAACCATGGAAAATAAAACTTTCATTTGGCTTTATAGCTTAGGGGCAATGAAGCAATGCATTATAAAATGTAGTTTAGGACTGTTTTAAGCCATATAGCAACAGTAACCAGCTAAGAAAAAAAATGAAAGTAATCCAGAGGAAAGACCATTGCTCTAATTGTCCAACAGCATCTGCTGGCATTAATGGGTATCCATAACAATCAAAATCTGTACATGCTTATACTGTAGGTTTATGTGTGCTTTACACATGACTAGTGATGTAATGCCCTGCTTTTGGCAGACATTAGTGCTAGAGGACAATAAGCATGAAATACAATTTACTCAGTCACTTGTTAAAGCGGACCTGAACTCTGAACATCCTTTCTGCTCTAAATGATATACAACAGCATAACAACCTTTGAAGGACCAGCTAACGCCCATAGGCGTCAGCAGGTCTTAAGTGGGTTACCATGGAAACAGCCGCTCGATCGAGCGGCCTTTCCATGTCAGTTCACGGAGGGTGTCTCCGTGAACAGCCGGAGAGCTGTCGATCGCGGCTCGCCAGCAAAATGTAAACACGCGGGGAAGAAATCCCCGCTGTTTACATCATACGGCGCTGCTGCGCAGCAGCGCCGTAAGGCAGATCGGCGATCCCCGACCTCTAATTGGCCGGGGATCGCCGGCATATGATAGGCTGAAGCCTATCCTACAATGCGCAGGACGGATATCCGTCCTGCGCCCCTCACAGGGGGAGGGAGAGGGAGGGAGAGGGAGGGACGGAGCGTCGAAAACGCTGCGGAGGGGGGCTTTGAAGAGCCCCCCCGCAAAGCGCAGCAAGCCGGCGGCGATCAGACCCCCCCAGGAGGACATCCCCTAGTGAGGAAAAAAGGGGGTAAGTCTGGTCGCCCTGGCTCTATCCTGATCTGTGCTGCGGGCTGGAGAGTCCACGCAGCACAGATCAGGCAAACCACCCCTGGTCCTTAAGGGTTACAGAAAACCATTCTTTGTTACAGCGGATTCAAATCCTACAATAAATCTGCTCTGCTTCTACTTTCTGCTTTCATGGAAGCAGACATATTTGTTAATAGCCTGTGCTTTCAAATGAGCTTATCTGCCATCTCTGCTGTGGCAGTCATGTGACGCAGAAAAGGGCAAATTACAACTTGTGGTTAGACATAAATGAGGGGGAATTAAACTGGCTAAACTCTCTAAATGCATACAGGGTGCGTTTCTCTGCGTTTTTCCTTCTGTTCTGTGCAAGAGTTCAGGTCCACTTTAAAGGAAAACTTTATTGGAAAAACAGAAAACAGACAAGGAAACTAAACAAAAGGCAAAAAAAAGTCACAGAGTGAAGAACGCCCCTCATACTGGGTGCAGATGCATGTTGCTTCATTATGAAGATCTCCATTCTGCATCAAAGTCCTTCCCAGCATTCTACGAGTTACAGTTACACAAGATATTAAATCTTATCCAGATGTTTCCATTACACAGCTGCTTTGTTCCCCTTATTACTGCAGTATGGCTATAGCAGACCTACGCTCTCAGTTACAGGGCTGTCCCCAGCTACAGCTGTGGCTTACCGCCATGGTTTATCTTTTCATCTCTGTATAATAATCTGGTGCAACCCCAAGCAATTGAAAAGACACAGCCTGAAGTGTGAGTCAGTAAGGCAATGATGTGATGTCACCATGTAACTTTTCTATCCACTTGTCCATGTGACAGCCCTCTATTTCAGCTGTCTTTGTTGGCTAGATATTCAGTATAAGTGCAATGCATTGTTGCTGATATACAAGTGATTCTGGCCCTGCAAATTATCAGCTTGATAAAATGTATATCTCTGTCATGCTAAAACTGTTGAGATCCAGAGCAATGCAAACCCAAGATCATTTCAGTCTGTTTCCTATCTCACAAGGCCTGCAGCTTGTCACCACAATCAGCCTATACTCTGTTTCTTTAGGCATCAAATACTTCTATGCAACAGTCATTCCCACAAGTTAAAATTACACTAAATATCATATGCAGGCTTCAGTTGCCAGAACACAGATCATGTACATAGCAGATGTATCATATAATGTTTATACTGTAGTAATACTCAAGTTACGGTTATCACGATATTGATTAGTGGAAAATAGCCATTTTGCTCCTGTATTTCACCCATGTACCAATGTGAAGGGTATCATTGCACCCAACCAGATAGAAAAGTAAAAATCCACCATTACTTAGGAATGGCTGGGAGTATGGGAATACAAAGCGCAAACCCAGCGATCTAACTGGGGGAGGTGTGATGGGGTGTGGATTTATTTCAGCACCAATAAGGGCTGTTTTCCACTGGCAGCATCTTGCAATCAGATTCCAATCACTTGCGGACAGTAAAACACTGGGTCATCTTACACTTATGGAAATTGTGTGGGAACATTTTCATTTGTGCAGAGTTGTCAAACACTAATACACAGTGGGACGAAATTGAAAACAGGGACGCGGGCCAACCTCTATGTCTAATGGCCACCCCCCTCCCTTATACAGTTCCCTGGAGTCTCATGGCCCTTCTCCCTCCCCTATACAGTTCCCAGATGTCTAGTGGCCCCATCCCTCCCCTATACAGTTCCCTGGTGTCTAATGGCCACCTCCCTCCCTTATACAGTTTCCTGGTGGCTAGTGGCCACCTCCCTCCCTTATACAGTTTCCTGGTGGCTAGTGGCCCCCTCCCTCCTCTATTCAATTTCCTGGTGTCTAGTGTTCCTCTCTCCCTCCCATATTCAGTTCCCTACTGTCTAGTGGGCCCCTCCCTCCCCTATACTGTTCAGTTGCCTGGTGTCTAGTGGACTCTCTCCCTTCACCATACGGCTCCATGCTTCCAGCTATTAGCCATATAGGCTTAGTGCTCAGGTGCTCGCAGGCTCAAAATAATGCATTGCTCCTGCTGCATTTCTTGTGCACTTGTGCCCAAGTTTAGAGTCACGGAGTGACACACTTGGATCATGCCATATTTGCGTGCATTTGAAATCACAATAGCAGCATGATCACAATCACTAGTGGAAAAAAAAAGCCCTAAAACACACATTTTTATTTGAGTTTAAACATTTGATTAAACAAAACAAAACAAAAAAAAAGTTATTACTGCTCATGGTTTTGCCTGAGAAGTAAAATGAGAGAAATTGTTTGATGTAAGCGCTAAAATGAACTTTGCTCGCTAAGATTAGAGGAGAACAATGAATCATTTGCTGTAAAGCTAGCTCCTTCCTACAGCTGATTATACTCACTCATCAGGTTGCTGTACTTGGACTAGTAATTAGGATGCTTTGCAGAGAAGCGAATGCTTCTTCCAGCATTAACGCACATTCAGCTCAGGTCAATCCAGAGTTAATTCAATCACCATGCCAAAAGGCCTTCTACAGTCTACACCATTTAAAGGGACTCTGTAGCTAAGGAAACCAGCTGTGACATAAAACTCTCCAGGAAGCAGCTGCTTCCTCAATTGTGTTGCATGCTAGTTGCAGGGCAATGCCATGGTAAATAGGTTTAGCCCTACTGCACTAAAATTAGCACGAAGGATACAACATGTAAATACTTTCACGAGAGCAAAAGAAAAAACAAACTTTCCCTGAAACAAGTGCTAATTAGGATATCTATGCTTTAGGCCTCTTGCACACTACAAGTGATTCCGATTCAGATTCCGCTTTTTAATCAGTTTTTACATCCTATTCAGATTCCGATTTGCAGTTTGCTTCCTGCACACTGCAAATCGGAATCTGAATCGGATGTAAAAACTGATATAGGCCCAGTGCACACCAAAACCGCTAGCAGATCGTCAAAATGCTAGCGGTTTTGGGAGCAGAGAGCAGATATTTGGCCGGGTGCACACCAAGCGGATTTTGTATGCGATCCACCAGCCGCATCAGCCAGTGAAAACGCTTGGCTATTGTATTTCAATGTGTGGTGCACACCGGCGGTTTGAGGTTTTTTAGCAAACCGCAAACGCGCAGCAGGAGGCGCGTTTGCGGCTTGGCAAAAACCTCAAAACGCCGGTGTGCACCATCCCATTGCACTACATTAGCCAAGCGTTTTTACAGGCGGATGCGGCCGGCGGATCGCTCCAAAACCCGCTAGGTGTGCACTGGGCCTAAAAAGCGGAATCTGAATCTGAATCACTTGCAGTGTGCAAGAGGCCTAAGTTTGTATGAATTTTTGTATTAGCAATCATGATAGTCATAATATTTTAATCGGGATGTACTAAGCTGTAGATTTTGCCACACAATATTGTAGCAGTTTCTCAGATGGGTTTTTTTCATTTTTCTCACATTAAGGGTGGCTTATTTTGCCTGCATGGAGAGCTCCTTTGACTGCATGTGGTCTGTTCACAGGAAAATTGTCCACATGCAAGCACCACATTTAAAATCAACTCCAGGTCTTTTGTTCCGCTTAATAATTGATAATGACATAACGAAGGAAATGTCCACACCTGCCCATGAAATAGCCTTTGAGTCAATTGTCCAATTGACTTTTGGGTCCCTGAGATGAAGGATTGTGTTAAAAAAAAATCCCTTAGTTGCCTCCTATTTTTAAGCAATCGTTTTGTTTACCCCACTGGATTAAAGTATCATCTCAAATTAATTGTGGTAATGTACAGAACCAACATTCAGAAAAAAGTGGTCTCTGTCCACATTTTTATGGACCTAACTTTGCCGCGTCATACATCATGAAAAGTGGATAAATGATTTACCTTTGGACAACTCTGGATTTGGACATATAGCATAAACTATGTCTCACTATGGTGAAACCTCTCCCACAGTTTGCTGTCTGTGAACCTTGTAGCATCCTGGGAAATAACAGCATTATCTCCCTGTAAGCAGAGAACTCTCAGTAACGACCATTCCGTACAGATCACCTGGCAGAACTAAAGAGGTCAACACCAGTGATACATTTCAGAATGTAAATCAGGGAAAGATTTTACAATGGGCAAACACTGACTATAATGATTTATAAACTAATATTGTAAAAAATAAGCAATTTTATTAATTATGTTATTTTCACTACAATTCCTCAACATTACCCAGTGGGGATAGCCAATTAAATACTAAAAATTCTAAGTAGATGCAAATTTTATTCATCTTGGAATTAAACAATTTCAGTTAGTCCTCTTTTCAGTAAGGTGGAAATTCTCTTTAAATCGGATCTGAGGTGAACTTTTACTCATTGCATAATTGTGTTCCTTTCCTAATGTTTATAGGGCATTCCTCAAGCCAAATACTTTTTTGTTTTTGTTTTAATACTCTAATTCCCTATAAACTAAATAAACCACACCCACATGTTTTGAGAGAGCCTTGGCAGTAGCAAGGGCTCATGGGAGCTCAGTCTGGACAGGCGGAGGAGGAGGGGTTACTAGCCATTGATTTCAGAGGCAGAGGGAAGGAGGGAGGAGGGGGGATTAGTTTTTTTCACAGGCTTAGTGATCAAGATACAGATAAGCCTGCCTCTGTGTAATGTTTACAAACAACATGGCTGCTGTCATTGTATCACAGAAATAAATAATCATTTTCTATTAAAGCTGTTTGCAGCTAGATTTGCTGTGTAAACTATCTAAACTTTAGATAAGATATATAGACAAGTTACTTGTTCTAGTTAGTTTTTCATCTCGGATCCGCTTTAACCACTTAACGACCGCCTAACGCCGATAGGCATCGGCGGGTCGTTAGTGGTATAGCATGGAGGCCTTTCCATGCTAGTTCACGGAGACTGCCTCCGTGAACAGTGTGCGAACCGCCGATCGCGGCTCGCACGCATAATGTAAACATCCGGGGAAGAAATCCCCGCTGTTTACATCACACGGCGCTGCTGCGCAGCAGCGCCGTGACGTAGATCGGCGATCCCCGGCCTCTGATTGGCCGGGGATCGCCGTCATCTGATAGGCAGAAGCCTATCCTAACAGGCGCAGGACGGAACTCCGTCCTGTGCCGCTCAGAAAAAAAGGTAGAGGGAGGGAAAGCCGGGGAGCCCGGAAAATGCTGCGGAGGGGGGCTTTGAGGAGCCCCCCCTGCAAATCAGTAGTAGCCGGCGGCGATCAGACCCCCCCTGCAGGACATCCCCCTAGTGGGGAAAAAAGGGGGGGGGGGGGAAGTCTGATCGCCCTGCCACATTCCTGATCGGTGCTGCGGGCTGTAGAGCCCACACAGCACCGATCAGTGCAAAATCCCCTGGTCCTTAAGTGGTTAAGATGCCAAAAAGGTTGGAAGTACCTCAGTGCTATATTTCTTCACATTAGAAACACATATCCACATGTTCAACATTTTCTACCTGCATGTGAAATACGTTGCACATGAATAGAACAGCTTCTGACTTCAATGGAGAGTCACATATGAAAGCTACATGAAGCAGCCAAACTTTGGAACAGACACTTCAAATCTGGAAAGTCAAAATGATCAGATTTCAAGGCAAGAACAGCTCAGAAGCCAGAAATTCTACATGCCGGCTAGAGAGGCCACAGACCCCTTCACTGCTTCAACAATAGGAGATCAAATATACCAAGGTGACAAGTTACGCATTTCAGCAACCTGCAAAACTGGCAGCAGTTTCACTGTGACTAGAACCTTGGCTTCTTTCTTTGCTACATAGATTGTATACATTCAAGTGCAAACAGGAGTAGATTTTTAAATGCTATTAGAGTCAAATGCTTTCCTTAAAGGACTTCCGAGGCAAAATATTAAATCTAGTTCTGCTAACCCGGGGCTTCTTCAAGCCCCTAGAAGTCATTTAGGTCCCTCGCCACAGCTCTGGTGCTCTCCAGTGTCCTGCTGGCAGGCTCTAAGGATTGCGAAAATTACAGCAGAATAAGAAACACTAGGAGGAGGTTCCTGCCCTTGCAAGCTTACAATCTAGAGAGGGTAGTGGGTTGGAGACATTAGAGAAGGCGACATAGAGTTAGATGTCATACATACTCGAAAATAAAGTTGACCATCTGATTTTTATGCTTTTCAGTTGAAAAATGTAGGGAGTGAAGCACTAGTCAACCCAAGAAGCAAGCATAACAATGCTCCCACCTCTCTATATTTCCAAAGGCTTGCAACACACCAGTGGTTCTGGATGCTTGTCAGGGTTACAGGGGCGAAAATAGATAATTTGCATATTCAGTAGGTGCATTGTGGGTAACCACAAATGTTCACTTATAGCTGAATTATTGCAAATTTCCTTCTGTTTTAAGAAGGCAAGTTTCACCAAGCATATCCTAAAACAAATTTAGCTATGTCTCACTAGCACAGCCATACCCCTCCAATATATTCATGCTATCCTATACCAGTTGCCTGGCAGTGTTGCTGATCTCTTGGCTGCAACAGCGTCTGAATCCCAAATCACGTATTTGAAACAAGCATGCAGCTAATCTATTACCACTTCAGCCAGAGCACCTGATCTGCATGCTTGTTCAGGGTCTATGGCTCAAATTATTAGAGGCAGATGATCAGCAGGACAGCCATTCAATGTTTACTATTTCAAAGGAAATAAATATGTCACCCTCCATATTCTTTTGACTTCAGGTATGTTTTAGGGCCTTGCAACTTATTTGATGTAACAAGAGCACTTATGGTACGTACACACCTGCGATAACAATCGTTCGTTAGGAACGATAGTTCCGCGACGAACGATAGTTGGACGAGCAGAGCAGTAAATGCAAATTAGGCAACTGAGAATGTAGCGCAGCGATTGTTATTGCAGAAACGAACGATCAGTGAAGAATGGTTGCGTGCGCACACGGATATGACGTAATTAATGTTTTACAAAACATGTGGATTAACAGCAAGATTGATTCTTTTTTTTTTCAAAATTCTCACAGAACGATCGTTACCAAACACAATACACCGGAAATACGTAGGTTCCAGCTATATGCGCAGTTGCGCACTACATTCTGTAAGGATCGTTCTCGCACGATTGCTGTACACACACCTTTCTTTAACAGCGATGATCGCGCGATAGGATCCAACTTGTTGGAAAATTTGCTCGCACAATGATTGCACTTTCCTCACTCTCCTTAACGATCGCTTCTGATCGCGACGGAAAGAACTTTATGCAATTGTCGGACAAGCGATCGTTAATTGGTGTTTACGAACGATCGTTATCGCAAGTGTGTACGCAGCATTACACAGAATGGATGCAGACCAGAAAAGAGCAGACCAGAAAGCAAGACAGTCAGTAGTAGAGGGAGGGCAACCTGCAAGGTGATGTGTAGATGCAAAGAACCTTAAAGAGGAGCTGTCAATCATACTATCTCAGAAAAACAAACAAACACATATATAAAGTAGATAAACTTGCTCTACTTACATAACAGATGTATTGTACTGTCCATGTTTTGATTTCAGTGAATTTCATATAGTAAATAAAGAGAATTCTGTTCCTGTAATTAGTCATCTTGGATTTACTCTAATTCGGAGATTTTCTCCCCTTACATTTAACTCTGTTTCTTCTCCTCTTTCTGATTCTGTATTCATTGCCCGCCCTCCTCCCAGTCTTCAGACATTCCCACCCAGCTCTATAGTAGGGATGGGCTTTCGAGTACTTAAGTACTCAAATTTGGAATTCTAATGAAGATTGAATTACTGCACCTGTGACCCCAGGATGGGGGGGCTAATTTACCAGAAGTCCGGGGATCGTATGCGTGTCACCGCTGTAATACGCGACCTGTGGGACGCATTCTAACATACAGTGCTGGGTCTCCATGGCACTATCTGCACGGAGGGAGTTTGTATTTTCTCCCGATGTCTGCGTGGGTTTCCTCCTGGCATCTTATTTCCTCCCACATCCCAAAAACATATGTATAAATTAATTGGCTTCTGCCAAAAAATGTCCCTAGACTACCTAAAGCATAATAAAACCAAGACTATGGTAAGGATTAGATTGTGAGCTCTTCTGTGGGACAGTTAGTGACAAGACTATATACTCTGTACAGTGCTGCAGAAGATGGCGCTATATAAATACAAAATAATAATAATTAGACGCCATAATACAGCAGCAATGACTATGAACCAGGTCGGTCCAAAACATGTCAACCATGTGTAATTGTGGTCACAGTATTGGATACATCCATAAATAAAGAGTTTTTTTGCTTGGCATCGTGCAGACCCTCTCAGCTGGATAGCGTACTGGTAAGGCTGTTGCTTTTGATGTTGGATTTGAGCCTTTGACCAATGTTTGAATCCTGTTTCAACCCATTACATAAAACAGAATGGAGTCTTTGGGCAATCCTGGTCACCCGTAGAGCGCATCCTAAATGGCTGCCGCCCTAAGTCCACCGGGAGAAAAGCGCAAGATAAATGTTCTATGTCTTGTGTGTGCGCAAGTCTTTTCTATTTCCCACTCACTGTTTGGACTGGCCATCCAGAATCAAACACTGCCTTGGAACACAGCTGGGGTGTAACCGTATACCTTCTTGTTTTGTATCCATGTACGAGCGCATCTTTATAGGTCTGTGGCTGTGCATGTCCTGCAGAACAAAGCCACTTATGCCTGGCTTTTTCTACTAGGCATGCATGGCCCATATTCACACATGCCCAGTAGGGATTTGCTCATACACAGAGGGAAGCATGGCCATAAGGAAGAAGAAGAGGGTCCTGGGTGGAAGCAATGGGCGGAAGGGGGATGTAGGAAATCTCTGCTCCATCCAGACACAACCAGCGGCTTCAACAAATATCAAAATCTTACCCACCCATCTGGTACCAGGTTTACTTTAATTTCCTTGTACTACTCAGAATATAAAATATTTCACTTTTATTTTCCTCAATCATAATTATAAAAATAGGGTATTCCGTGTACAAAAATACCTGCTCTTTTCTTAATAAAGATTGGGTATAAATGATTTGGTTTTATTTCAAGTATGTGCGTAAAGAGAGATTGTCAGCCACAAAATCAAATTCCATTTACCCACTGCTCTGTGTTCATTATGCAGCCTGGAACTTCACCCTGCATTGCAAGCACTCTAATCTATTTAAAATTATAATCTGTCAGCCTGGCTCTATTAAGTACATTGCAAACGAGACGGAAGCTTGTAATCATCCCTCCCACATTCCTGCTCCTTACTGATTGGCTGAGGGCAGTTCAGTGTGACAAATTTGATCTTGCGGAGCTCACGTTTACAAAGCAAGCTAGCTAGAGAAGATTTAGGAGAAAAAAAGAAAAAAAAAGTGTAAGGGAGGAAATTACATCAGTATTGGCTTCAGTCAGAGGGAACCAAAATGGCAAATGCCAGGAACAGAATTCTCTTCATTTGCTATATAAAATTTATTGAAATCAAAACGTGGACAGTACAATACACAGGTTATGTAAGTAGAACAAGTAGTTATCTACTTATATACCGTATATTCCGGCGTATAAGATGACCCCCCCCCCCCCCCAACTTTCCCAGTTAAACTACAGCGTTTGGGATATACTCGCCGTATAAGACTACCCCTTTTCCAACGCACACCAAATAAAAACTAACATCATATACTGGTGCTATGTATGAACAGGTACTAGTGCTGTACTGTATGTGGTACCCAGAATATAACAGTATATAGACTGCTTGGATTGGTCAACTCTCCCTCTGCCTAAGTGGATTGGTCAGCACTCTCTCTCTTCCTGTTTATCAGAGCGGTATGGAAGAAAAGATTGTGCTGTGCCGATAAAACATGGTTCTTTCACCCTTCTGGCGCACGCTTGTATCCTATTTACCACCTCCTCTGCCTCTCAGATCTCACACATGTGCGCCTGCGCCGCTTCACTGCAGTCCTCAGCAGCGAGATCTGAGAGTCGGTAACAAGAGAGGCCCTATCACCGTGCGTCAATGACACCTGGCGTATAAGACGACTCCTGACTTTCCAAAAGATTTTCAAGGGTTAAAAAGTAGTCTTATACGCCAGAATATACAGTATGTGTTTTATGTACAAAGTAGAAGGACAGAACAGGCACTGCAGTAATGATGGCGTTATAGCGTTGTTAGTTGCAAACATGCAGAGATAGCAAGCAGGGTAGTTTAGTATTAGATGATGCGTGCTCAAGCTCAAACAGAAAACAGGTAGCAATTGGTTAGAAGAGAGTAAGCTGGCACTTGCATAGTCTAATCATATAAAATGGCTTTATTTCATCCGGCTAGTAACATTAAAAAGCTGCATAGATCAATAGCATTAATTTTCTTGCCTACCCTGGCTCTGATGGCTGTGGGGTGAGATGGGGGGGGCAGTATGTGTTTTCTTTCCTGGCATAGTATGGCTGTCTCTGCTGCTTTAACAGAGATATACTGTCTTCACAAGAGTTGGTCAGGTACAGATACATGTGGTGGTACTCAATAATTGTGACTTGGTTTAAAGTAGACAACATAACGTGAAACTTGGAGGACCACTGCTGCAAATCACATAATAAGTTTAATATAAATAACTTTAAGTGACATTTCTGTGAAGGTTCTCATTCATCCAAATTATGGTACATTCCTTCCCCTCCCCAAAAAAGTTTACTCATGATTCCAGGGAAATGTTTTAATTTATGGAGAGCAAAAAAGATACCCAATTATTTATATAAATATAGGTAACCCCTTAAACACAACAAGGTAAGCATGATAGAAACAGCAAATTGTTAATAAATAGCACTTAAAGGAAAAATGCAAGCTACTTACGAAAAAAATAAATAATCTACTTACCTGGGGTTTCCTCCCGCCCCTGACAGCCGTCCGGTGCCTTCGCGGCAGCTCCGCATCCTGCCAGTTGCCCTGAGTCCCCTCCGATGCAGGGCATCTACTGCAATGTCATCTGGAGTGTTTTGCGTAGCCGCAGAACTACTGTGCTTGCGCAGAAAACTCCAGATGTCGTCAGCGCAACAGCAAGCAGGAACCGCCAGGTGCAGTAGCTGCCAACCTGGCGAGGTCGGCATCTGCATCAAAGGGGGCCACCGGATGGATGCGGAGCGGCGGCGAGAGCACAGGACGGCTGCCAGGGGCTGGAGGAAGCCCAAGGTAAGTAGATTTTGTTTTAAAAGTCTGAAACTCCAGAAGTGAACCGGAGGTGGGGCCGGAGCATTGGTGAATGGCTGTGCGGGCACAGGATGTCTGCGGGGGACCATTAGAAGCCCCGGGTAAGTTCAACTCATTTTCCCCCGACCCCCCTACAGTGTCCCTTTAAGAGTTGCTTGGTCTCCTAAATGTACACATCTTTGCAATCCTCAGTACATGGGACTGAGTGTGTATGTATTTTTGTATAAGCAAATAAAGATGAAAAGGAACCTACCTTTTGCAGGAGTAAAAATAGTGTCTGAGCTTATTAATGGTTTATCGTTCAGGCAACCAGAATATACTCCCTAAATACAGAAAGAATACTGCATTCTTACAACTAACAGCAATCATAGGAACAAGTTATATACGCCATATAAAAGTCCCAAGCCATGTTGCTATTTTGCAGCAATGACTTAATGAAAGGCATTACCTTGTAGTATTACTGCAAATATTTACATCCCTGAACAAGACCCTTAGGGCAGATATGCACTCGTCCCTAAGGACATAGAACTGGGCAGATCATGGAAAGAGAAAGTCCACATGTGGTTACAATTTAATGTTATCTGCTGGGAACTAACAGCTTCCAGACATTGATGAGTTAGCGAACAGTCTGGAAGGCAAAAAAGACAAACAATATTTTTAACGAGAATCAATAAGGGCCCTAAAGCAGCAGCATACCCAGTTTCAGCTCTTGCAGGAATAAAACTTTTTCCACTGTTCTCAACTGTGTAACAAAAAAAAACCCTGAAAACTGGACACAGACGCCTCTGGAGCTCCTGGGGTGCTTATTCTAAATGCTTCCTGAGTGCTTCTAATCCTGGGGCTGGAACCATGACCTCAAGCGAACCGATCGGTACATGCAAGTACAACAAGTGATCTATAGGAGTTAGCAATCAAATTAAATGATAACAGCACTGACAAAAATATAAAGTTTGCCATTATTGACTCCCAACCTTAAAAGCCAGTCTAGTCTAACAATTACCGTATTTCCATCTCATCGACCAGACCATATATAACAATAACAATACTTGGTAGAATTTATCTGCATAAACTGAGGATTCAGAGTTGGATGATTTCTGTACTAACTCCACTGCCATGGGTAAAAAAAAAAATCCTCTAAAACTGTGTGGTTAAAAAAATGTGGTGTAAAAAAAAAAATAGATGAATGAATGGAAGATTATGCTATGTTAATGTATGGACTCCTTCATATCTAATACATTTCCACATTTGAAAAATGTGCATTCTGTCAGTTTTTTTTCAGACATCACACAGAATTTTTATATGTAAAGGTGTTGTGTGGGGCTTCAGAGGTGCACATTTTAACGCAAACACACAATGCTATGCAGGGCTGTGGAGTCAGTACAAAAATCATCCAACTCCAAGTCCTCAGTTTATGAAACCACTGACTCCAGCTACGACTCCAGGTACCCAAAATGGTTCAGACTCCGACTCCTTAGTCCAGTGGTTCCCAACCTTTTCCAGGTCGTGACACATCATGCCAAACATTCAGATAACCGTGATACGTCACATCATGCCAAACATTCAGATATCCGTGGCACGTCACATATGATAGAAAAATAAGCATAATAATCATGAAATCACTGGAAAATGAGGCTTAGAGCTTTGCAGGGCTGCAGCCACAATGTGACTGCTGCTGCCACAATTGAGGGGGAGGGGGGGGGGGGGGGGGGAGTCTGCAGGGACAATATGCGGATGCTGCTGGCAAATTGGGGGGGGGGGGGGGGTGCGCGCTCAGAAAAAATATGCTGCTGCCAGCACAATGGGGGAGGGGCACAATGCTGCTGTTGCATAATTAACTGCAGGGATAATATGCTGCTGCCAGCACAATGGGGGAGGAGGGACACAATGCTGCTGCTCCTGCTGCACAATGAGCTGCAGGGATAATATGCTGCTGATGCAGCTGGTACAGTAAGGTTGCTGCAGGGGCAATATGCAGAAGGTCATTATCCTGTTGTGTATCTTTTAGAGCAGAGAGGACATTCTCAGTTCAGGTCTGCTTTCTTAAAGGTTGTTGTGCTGTTTTGTATATTTTAGAGCAGAGAGGATGTTCTGAGTTCAGGTCTGCTTTCTTAAAGTGTAACTGTCGGGCATAAAATCAAAAATCAATTCTTTCTTTTTATCTGGTAAACAAGTAATAAGGATGCTAATCAGGCAATCCAAAAGTTAAAATCTCTATTACTGTTCTTTTTTTATAAATGATCATTCCCCAGTTTACCTCTTATTTGGTATGTTGCCGCACAAAGGAAGTTGCAGGGCATGCTGGGTTGCCCTTTTTTTGCTTCTGCACATTAGTTAAGTCTGAGGGAAAATAAAGAAGCAAAAAAAGAGAACCCAGCATGCCCTGCAACTTCCTTTTTGCGACAACGTACCAAATAAGAGCCAAGTAAACTGGGGAATGATCCTTTATAAACAAGAAAAGTAATCGCGATTTTAACTTTTGGATTGCCTGGTTAGCATCCCTATTACTTGTTTACCAGATAAAAATAAAGAATTGATTTTTTATTTTATACCCAACAGTTACACTTTAAAAAACTTGCGTTTGTTAGATGTGGTTTCAGGCAAAGGGGGTCTGATGCTCTAGGGAGACCAGGTGGAGGAGCGCAGGGCTGCAGAATGGATCCTGGGACTGCACTGTGCTGCCAATAGCTTGTGACCAGGTATTGATGCAGGGCCCACCACAGGCAGCAGGCTCCAGTTGGCTGCCACAGCAGATGGGCAGGAGACTGAGGGCAGCAGCCGCCACGAGCAGTGCAAAAGCTCTGAAGAGGAGAGCGGGCCTTTACAGTGGCCGAGATGGCGCAGGAGAGGGAGCAGGGGCGATGGAGCGGCCCGCTTGTTCCTGTTCCGGCATCCACTGGCTTTGGGCAGCGGGCATCCCCAGGCTTGATGCAGTGGCCAAAGTGGAGTAGGAGACGGAGCGCGGATCAGGCCGCGGCCTGGTCCGGAGTTGTAGCTGCCCACGTGGGATCCTACAGGTCTGCATCCTCCCGATCGTGGCAGTCTAGATGTGGTAGGCAGCGATGGAGAGGACTTCCCCTGTGCCGGCAGGTGTGAGAGTGCCTGATGCACACGGAGGCGGTGGCAGTCCAGGCAGTGGCAATGAGTACAAGGGCCTGATCAGCCCTCCGCCCACAGTAGTAGTTAGTGTAGGGCTACAAAAAGATGGTTGACGATGTCCGCAAATGCTGACGTCGGCGGCCATTTTCTTGAAGCACTGCTCCAATACACTGTGCTGGGGACAGAGCAGACAAGCAGGGAGGAAGCAGAGCGGGGGAACAGGGCGACACATACCCGGTGCTGCCACAACACATGAATGTGTCGTGGCACACCGGTTGGGATCCACTGCCTTAGTCTAATACTTACCAGGGCTGTGGATTTGGTACAAAATTCATCCGACTCCTCAGTTTATGAAACAACCGACCCCAACTCTGACTCCAGGTACCCAAAATTGCTCTGACTTCTCGACTCCGCTCCAATTCCTACTCCACAGCCCTGATGTTATGTGCCAGAAAAGGTATGTGGGAACATTTGTACAAGTCAAGATTTGTGAACAAGGCCTAAGGCTCCTTTCACACTATGCAAATTGCATTGCGATGCTATGCAATCACAACGCAGGTAAAAAGTCCCAGCACGCGCTACCGTTGTGGTGCGGCCATACAATGAAAGTAAGCCTCACTGCCACTGTAAACCCATACACTGCATGCTGTGTGTTACCCCGATGGGACCTGCCATGCAATCAATGTCATAACCCGACAGGAATATCATTGCATCGCATTGTGATGCGAAGATAATGGAAAGTGTGAAAGAAGCGTTAGGCTCCCTGCACACTGCAAATCCGATTTGCGATTCCGATTCCAATTTGCAATTCCGATTTTCCCTGAACGCTATCAACAGAAAAACGCAGGAAAAAAAGCAGCATGCTGTACCGATTAAAAATCGGAATTGCATGCAGTGTGCAGGGAGCCTTACAGCTGGGGGGGGGGGGGGGGGGGGGGAACGGTCTACAAGGAAATGACAAGGGAGGCTGCAAAGCTGAAGAAACGTATAGTGGTATCCCCCTATGGCTGAGCATTCTCTCCTGGAAACATTTCATATTGCACGTAAGCCAGCATATTATGGATGCCCGACACGCATCTATAAATCAACCTGAATATCAACTAAAAATCCTTCCATCACCATAAAAACCAACCCCCCACAAATCTTGCTAACTGTAAATAACCATTATTTTTACAACCCACAGGAATGCTTGCCAAACATATCTGATTGTGCTCTCTCCTCCACCCCCCACATCTAGATCCTTTCAAGGTCCATTTAACATGTGCAATGTCTTTTAAAATACAATACTTACTACTTGCAAAGAACACTAAACACCTAGTATATACTCTCGTAAATGCTCCCCACAATCACTACAACATTCTTTTATTTAGTATTCCACTAACAAGACTCTTTCAGCACAGAACTACCATCGCTTAAACTCTCGTATAAGACTCGCTATATGAGAAGGGCCAAAAACATCATCAAGAACAACACTCACCCTGGAAACGCAACTTGTTTATTATAATTATTTAGTATTTATAACGTGCCAACATGTCCCGTAGCACTGTACGGAGTATATTATCTTGTCACTAACTGTCCCTCAGAGGGGCTCACAATCTAATCCTTATCCTAATCATATGTCTATCGTAATCTAGGACCAATTTAGGAGTAATACAATTAAATTATCTGTACGTTTTTGGGAGGTGTGCGGAAACCGGATTACCCGGAGAAACCCCACACAGACGTGGGGAGAACATACAAACTCTGTACCCTGGCAGAGACTTCAACCGGGGACCCAGCGCTGCAAGGCGAGAGCGCTAACCACTAAGCCATTGTGCTGTCTATACACCACCATGCGGTTTCAGCTCCTACCATCAGGTAGACGGTTTAGATCAATCCACATACACACAAACAGAAAAACAGCTTTTCCCATTTGCCATAAACTTGTTACACTCTGAATCTTATCTTAAATAATTTCCACTGTGTACAACTTGTTTAAATATTTGAAATATCTTGCATACTTGTATAATTCTTCTATTTCTACCTTTGTTACTATCACTATGATCCTTATATACACCATGGGGCTGTCATGAAAAGTCATTTAGTTGTGTTACCGAATGACAAAGTGCTTGATTCTTTACCTCTACTATCCATCCAGGATGAACACATACTTGTGTTTACATATTCTTCACAGTACTTCTCTACGGGCAAATTTCTATGTTGGTTTCCAATTCACCTCAGAATCACATTGAAGTTTTGCTTATTATTATTATTATTTATTGTATTTATAAAGCGCCAACATATTACGCAGCGCTGAACATTAATTTAGCTTAGACAAGCATTTAGGAAAATGTCACTTTTAACTTCACACATCCCTAATACGGAGTTCCTAGCAGGCAATAAGCAAAAATATCAGGTGTTGGGCCTTCTGAGACTACTTCCATACTATGGCTGAAAATGGTGCATTTCACAGAAAACACTACAATGGGCATGTCGATGGATCCTATGTTAAGCCTAGGATTATGTTCGACTTGCTGACATGTTCGTTGCAGTAACTCAACACGAAGTCCAGATTATTTTTTCAGAGACCAGACAAAGTAGTTCCGAAGTTAATAAAAAAAAAAAAATTTTTACTCACTTGGGGCTTCTTCCAGACCCTAGAAATCTAGAAGTCTGTGCGGTTCTCCTCCTTATCCCCTCCAGGGTCCCACTATCACTTTCGGAAGGCCACTGACCCAGGCCTGGGCCATGAGCTGTTACAAAAGTGTGGGTGAGCACAGCCTTCTGAAAGTGACTGTGGGACTAGGCTATGTTGCTTTTTATGCCATTAACATTTAGGTATGCAAGTGAAAGTTTTTCTCAGGTTGGGACTCGGGCTACTATAAAGGTAACCCTGACTGATAAGGAATTACAAGCCATAAACTTTTCCTTGCTGAGAACAGCTTCTGAGAGCAGGGAATAGATGAAAAAGGTCAACAGTACATGCCATATTTTTCAGACTATAAGACGCACCAAGGTTTAGAGGACAGTAACCAGGGAAAATAAAAATACTAAACTGGTGTGTCCATGGTACAGGGGTCATATGGACCTATTTCCCTCCCAATTATTATGTCCCCCTTGTGCCTTCCTTGTACCTCGTGTCCCTGTCTCCATACCTGCAGCCAGTTGCATGCTGATCCGATCAGCAGCAAGTAGCCACAGGCTTTGGGAAGCCATCGACCAATCAGCTGATTGTCTCACGGGCAGTGCCGCGGCTCCATCATTGGGGCCATTCACTGCACTGACCTATGAGACGTCACTGCCCCTGAGAGAGTGAGGTGATCTGCCACAATCACAGAGCTGGTGTCCCACCGGGGCTCAAGTTAAGAAAGGGAGTAGTGGGCGGCAGTGATTGGCGGGTCTGGGGCAGAGCCCCCGCCTGATTGGTAATGTCTTCCCAAAGCCTGCAGCTTCATGCATCTGGCTGCGTGTATGTAAACAGGGGGACACACGAGGACACAGGGGGACCTGGTGGCAGCAGATGCTACAATATATAAGTAATTTCGTAATATGTTGGCGCTTTATAAATAAAATAAATAATAATAATAATAATAATAATAATTTGTGGGTGACACCAAGGACACCTGGCACCAGTCCAAATATGTATTATTCAGACTATAAGACGCACCCCCCCCCTCCCCCCCCCCCAACACACACACACACTTTTGGGGAGAAAAAGTGTGTATATTTTAGATTCTGGGACACTGAAAAACTGTTAGCATATTAGACAATACAACATTAAAAACGTTTTTTTGTCATGCCAAGAACATATGCATTATTGCATCTTTATCTGCTGTTGCAATGAGCAACGTACTAAAAGAAAATGCATCAACTGTCATTTATACCCATTAACTTATTTTTGTCCTTCACAAGGTATCAGCAGCAATATATTCAGGCTCATTTTCAATAGGACGCTAAACTGATGAAAGAAAAAAAAAACATCAAGTGTATGGGTACCTTTTACAGATGGCAAAACAGTTTTATCTGACTGAGAAAGTTCAAAGGGTCAACATTTCTGTTGTATAGCTCAACAAAGCAGATTTTACATCAGACGGCTGATGTTTAAAATGCAGGCCTAATAATTAAGCCCTTAAACTGAAAATAAAAATATGAGACTGTTCTATATACAAATGTTCTATTTACAATTAGTAAACACATACAATTCATAATCTCACTTCAGGCTTGTTTTAACTGTTCAGGGTGAGAAAAGGCCTACTGTATTTTTCGGACTATAAGAAGCACTTTTTCTCTCCCAAAAGTGGGTTGAAAAGTCGGTGCGTCTTATAATCTGAATGTGCCCTTGAATGGATCCCCCTGTGCCCTCCTGTGATCCCCGTGTCCTCCTCCGCTCACATGTGTGTGACCTCTGCCCCGCGTGTCCCCCTCTGTTCTTTTCCACAAATAACACAAAGATACGGGTGCCCGCCGCTCCAGTCAGGTTGTGCAGAATCAGAATCAGAATTTATTTCGCCAAGTACAGCGGAGCTGTACTCGGAATTATTTGTGGTACACATGGCATAGGCATAGTATAGGGAGACAAGACGTACAACACAACACAAACAGTTGGAATTACAGTAATGGTGTGGGTCTGACCCACGTTAGTGACAGACCACGGTCATCAGTTAGTGTTCCTGCTGGCATTCAGGAACAGTTCAATACTAATAATAGTCATGACAATAATAGTAGTAGTAGTAATACTGATGATGATGGTGGCCCCCATAGTGCCCAGGGCAGTGAGAACCAGGGCGGGCTTCGGTGAGAACTGGATGGAAGGCCCCGCTAGGGCATGTCAGAAGGCGGGCCTGACGGGGGGAGGTTGGAGTTAAGCAGCCGAACCGCTTGGGGGAAGAAGGTGTTCTTCCGTCTGGAGGTTTTGCATGGTATAGTCCTGTAGCGGCGGCCCAATGGGAGGAGATTGAAGTAGCGTCTGCCTGGGTGAGAGGGGTCACGGGAGATCACAGTGGCCCTCTTCATCATCCTAGCGGAGTGGAGGAGATCAAGTGATGGTAGGGGTGACCCGATGATCCTCTCTGCATCAGTTATGACTCTCTGTAGTTTGTATTTTTCACTGGCCGTTGCACCCATGTACCATACAATGATTGAGGAGCAGAGGATGGATTCTATGGTGGCAGTATAGAAGCTGGCCAGCAGCTTCCTGGGCAAGCCGAACCTCTTTAGTTGGCGCAAGAAGAATAACCTCTGCTGAGATTTCTTCTGAATGTTGGTGGTGTTCTGCCCCTACTTCAGGTTGTTGGAAAGAGTTGTGCCAAGGAACCGCACGGATGTCACCCTAGAGACTTCGGTACCCTCAATGAGGACAGGTGGGAGGGGGGGAGGATTCTTCCTGAAGTCCACGACTAGTTCAACGGTTTTAGCAGCGTTGAGTACTAGGTTGTTGTCTCGGCACCAGTTGCAGATTCTCTCTACTTCGCTGCCGTACTCATGCTCTCCGGAGCTGCCAATTAGGCCGATGATGGTGGTGTCGTCTGCAACTTTGATGGTTTTCACAGAGTCCGCGGATGATATGCAATTGTTGGTATATAGGGAGAACAATAGTGGTGACAATACACAGCCCTGTGGAGCCCCTGTGTTGGTGGTTCTGACGCTGGAGTAGCAGTTGCCAAGTTTCACCTGCTGCGTTCTGTTAGTCAGGAAGTCCATGATCCATGCTCGAAGGGTGGGATCTACTCCGAGCTGCGTCAGATTTGTGAGCAGGATGTCTGGGCAGATCGTGTTGAACGCTGAGCTGAAATCTAGGAACAGGATCCTGGCATAGGAGGCAGGGTTGTCCAGGTGCTCAGTGATGTATGCCAGGCTGGCGTTGATGGCGTCCTCCACAGATCTATTTGCCCTATAAGCAAATTGGAGCTGGTCGAGGTGGGCGTCCGTTTGCTTCTTCAGGTGGGAAAGGACCAGCCGTTCAAGGAGCTTCATAACGTTGGAGGTTAGGGCCACTGGTCGAAAGTTGTTGTGCTCAGTGCTGCCGGGTTTTTTGGGGACTGGTACTATTACGGACCGCTTAAAACACGGGGGGACAATACGTCCGATAATGACCGCTCGAATAAGGAGGTGAGCACCGGGGCTAGCTGGTCAGCACAGGTTCTCAGGCAGATCGACTACACTCCATCTGGGCCAGAAGACTTCCTGGGATTTAGCTTACGGAGGTGCTGGAGTACCTCTGGTTCGTGGACAGCGATAGGAGCTGGGGCGCCGAGTTCACTCGAGAGAGGGGTCACCTTGGCCGTCACTGTTTGGACCTCATGTTGGTTTGATTTCCGCTCGAACCTGCAGTAGAACTCATTTAGCTCCTCCGCCAGCCGGAGGCTGGGGGCCGCGGGTTGAGCTACGGGTTTGAAGTTCGTGGCTGCTCTCATGCCCTTCCATACCTCCCGAGTATTGTTTGATTGGAGGTAGAGCCCCAGTTTGTCGGAGTAGGCCCTCTTTGCTGCTCGCAGTTCTCTCTTCAGGGCATACCTGGCCTCTCTGTATTTCTCGGGGGAGCCCGACCTGTGCGCTTCCTCCTTGCATTTCCGAAGTCGGCGGAGCTTGTCGTTGAACCAGGGCTTATTGTTGGGGAAGACCCTGAAAGTCTTGGATGGAATACACGCTTCTTCACAGAAGCTGATGTAGGAGGTGACATTATCGGCCCATTCGTCGAGGGAGGGTGCCTCCAGGGTTGACCAGTCAGTGGTATCAAAGCAAGCCTGAAGTTCCAGTTTAGCCTCTGCAGTCCATTTTTTGATGGTTTTGACGGTGGGCTTAGAGGTCTCCAGGAGCCTCCTATAGGTGGGGATCAGATGGATCGTGTTATGATCGGAGTTTCCTAGTGGGGCACCTTGGGTGGCCTTGTATGCGCTCTTATGGACTGTGTAACAGTGGTCCAGGGTGTTACCGTTTCTGGTGGGGCAGGTTATGTGCTGCTTGTAGCGGGGCATCACCTGACGTAGGTTCGCCTTGTTAAAGTCACCCAGGATGAAATAGATGCACTAAGGGCTGGTTCACACGGACATTTGCCAAGCTTTTGCACGGCGCTGCACTCAAACGGCAGGGTTTAGACACTAGCTTTTGAAGGCTTTTGGGAAGCCTTCAGGCCTAGCGGTTCGGGTCCCTACACTGGTTTCCCCACGTTTACCACCTCTGAAAGCAACACGTTGCTTTTCGAGATGAGATGCAACGCCAGGTTTTTATGAAAGTCTGCAAAAGCCAGCTCTAAATGCTCCCATTCACTTGAACGGGACAGCATTAGATCCCAAAAAACGTTGCTTCCCGAATTGCCGCAAAAGCATCCGTGTGAATCCAGCCCTTAGTGTCCTCCGCCCTGTGTTCCCCTCTGTTCTTTGCAGCAAATAACACACACATAGATACGGTGTCCACTGCTCCAATCAGGTTGTGTGGAAGTAGCTGCACTTAGAGAGGCAATGCCTTGTGTGTCCATCTTCCACCCAGTTTCCCAGTTTGTCGTACAAAAAAAAAAAAATGAACACTCACACAGATACGGTGCCCGCCGCTCCAGTCAGGTTGTGAGGAAATAGCCACACTTAGAGAAGCAATGCAAGGCTTTACAGGAGCGATCAAGGAATCAGGCGGAGGTCCACCAATCACATCTGCACACTGCTCTGCTCCCTTCTCTCATTGGAACCACTGGTCTTGAAGGCGGGACCATAGATCCAATGAGAGAAGGGAGCAGAGCAGTATGCAGACGTGATTGGTGGACCTTATGCAGCGCCCGCCGCCTTATTTGTCGATCGATCCTGTAAAGCCTTGCATTGCTTCTCTAAGTGCGGCTGCTTCCACACAAACTGACTGGAGCAGCGGGCACCATATCTACAGTATTTGAGTGTTATTATTAGCGGCAAAGAACAGAAGAGCACATGGGGAATTGCCTTTCTATGTGAAGCTACTTCAGCACAAATTGACTGGAGCAGCGGGCACCCATATCTACGTGTGTGTTAAATTTTTGCAGCAAAGAACAGAGGGGGAGAAGCGGGGCAGAGGGCACACATATGGGGCAAAGAACACACACATGAGGCAGGGGAGGACACAGGGGACTACAGAGAAACAAGAGGAGGACACTGGGACCAGAGGAAGACACAGAGACCACAGGCCTAAGGAGCACATAATAATTGGAGGAAAAATGTCTATGAGATGCCCCTGCACCATGAAAGCACCAGGTTTAGCATATATTTTTTTTTCCCCTGGTTTTTGTCTCCTAATCCTAGGTGCGTCTTACAGTCTGAAAAAATATGGTATTTAGGTGTCCTTTAAGTAGATAATAATCTACTGCCTGCATGTAAGTTTTTATGTAAACTGGTTGTAGTAGACAAATGGTAAGTTTACTGGTTACCTTTATGTTCCGGATCCTTGCTATCTTCTCATCCACATTCACTATGATTCTTGCTCCGTCTGCATTCTCCCTAAAAGAAAATAAAAAAAAAGATTCAAAAAGTGAATTTCCAGTTTAGTAGAACAATACATAACATACATGTTCTAACAGGAAAGGTGACTGGCACTGCAAAAAAGGATATATTATACCTGGAAAGCAAATCAATAGACAGGTTCTCGCGCGTGCACCTGAAAAAGCACAACTGTGAGGCAGTGGGTATTGAGTATTAGGAGCCCGAATTTCCCCTAATACCTGATTTTAGAGGTCCTCTAACACCCCAAATCCTTCCCAGCCACTTACCTAAACTAACCCCTAGCATTAGCCAAGCCCCACTTTCTCTTCTCTGCTGCCCCCTCCACTAGAGGAGAATAGATGTGATGAATAAGAATAGATTAGAGCAGTGGTCCTCAAACTAAGGCCCGCGGGCCGAATGTGGCCCCCTGAGGCTTTTTTCCCCGGCCCTCCACACAAAATGTATTACTTATATATGCAGCTACATCTTTAAATATTGGTGGTCCACATATGGATTAGCAGTTCTGGCACCACCCATCCACATGGAAGGCAGAAAGCAGTAATTCGCTGGTTTTCAATCACATTCCACATCAGATGACACTGCTGTCCAATTGGACTTCAGGTTGTCACCTGGGTATGCTTCACTGTCTGGCCCGCAAAGACTTCTACATTTTATGTACACTCCGGCCCCCCAGCAGTCTGAAGTATGTTGACCCGGCCCTCAACCCAAAACGTTTGGGGACCCCTGGTTTAGAGCAAGGGTGTTAAACTCAAAATACAAAGTGGGCCGAAATTGAAAAATTGGGGCCAAGTCGCGGGCCAACTTCTACGTCTATTTAACCACCTTCCTTTAAAAGTTCCCTGGTTTCTAATAGCCCCCCCTCCCTTATATAGTTCTAGTATCTAGTGGACCTTCTCCCACCTCTATACAGTTCCCTGGTGTTTAGAGGTCATCCCTATCCTATACAGTTCCTTGGTGACTAGTGGCCCCCTCCCTTCCCTATACCGTTCCCTGGTGCCTAGTGACCCCCCCCCCCCATACTGTTCCCTGGTGTGTAATGCTTTTTCCCTCCCTCCTCCATAAGGCTTCCCTGGTAATCTCGGTCTTCACCTCCAATATAGCTTCCCTGGTGATCTAGAGCGGGCCAAACACAATTCAAATTGGTTAAGCCACTTGAGGGCCAAATTTGATGGCTCTGAGGGCCAGATTTGGCCCACGGGCCGAAGTTTGACATGCATGGATTAGAGTAACTAACTGATCTCCTATCCTGAGCTTCTCTGTTGGTCAGTGAAGTCACACTTCATAAAGGACTAATTGGGAGGGTTAATTAAAGGGACCCCGAGGTGAGAGGGCTATGATGGCTGCCATATTTATTTCCTTTTTAACAATACCAGTTGCCTGGCTTATTTCCTGATCCTGCATCTCTAATAATTTTAGGCCTGACAAGCATGCACAGGGGACCCCCCTAAACAGACAGACATGGGGTCTGCAGCCTGAGCGACCCCACTGCCTCCACTGGGGCACTAACTCTGGTCTACAACTCTGCGAACCCCCCCCCCCCCCCCCACCTCAGCTTTTGAGCTTTCTTGCCCCCACCTGAACTGCGCTCCTTGCTTGACCGGCTTCCGCTGCTGCACGCTACAGGGCCTGCTCCTCACTTTCTTCATTGCTACAACTGCTTTAAGGTAACAATCTGCCCTGGTGCATTGCCAACCTGATTTCGCCCACGGCATGCGCTTCTCTGTAACACTTGCCTGACTGTTGCTGCCTTTTTTTTGTTTGTTTCTACTTATATGGGCGCTCAATGCACACTGTCCCCTCCCTCCTCAAATGGACACATTGGGCACCATGGCTTTGAAGTGGCCACACTCCCTGTTAACTAGGCACACCATCACCTATACCAGAGCAGAGCTCCTGCGCTGGGAGGCCTGCTGTGTAGCGACTCATGAACCGCTGCACAACGCAATCTGGGCCCACATCGAGTTACTCATCAGCAATGACAAGTGGACATGCAGGAAACGCCGCCCCAGGGGGTGCAGGGCAGGAGTACAAGTGAGACTCAAAAAGAAGGGCCTGCGTTCACCAATTCCAGCCATTCTCCTGGCAAAGGTTTGCTCCCTCCAAAACAAGCTAGACGAGCTGCTTATACTACTCAGCAGCAAACACAGTCCTGTGCTTCACTGAAACCTGACTGAACGACACCATCCCGGACAACTCCCTTCAACTTCCAGGTTTCAAACTCTTCCGGGCAGACCGCGACATCGCACTCTCCGGCAAACGGAGAGAGGTGAAGGCATCTGCTTCTACATTAAGGATGCTTGGTGCACTAACACGACCATCCTGAGTAAATACTGCTCTCCGGATGTCGAGCCCCTACTCCAACTGTAGGCCCCAGTATTCACCAAGAAAGTTCTCCTCCTACGTTCTGTTTGGTGTATACATACCTCCTGATTTCCGACATCAGGGTTGCTTTGCATACTCTAAGTGACACCATCTCAGCATGAGAACCGTCTCTCCCAGATTCCCTCTTAATCATCTGTGGTGACTTCAACAACGTGAACCTCCACCAAGAGATGCCTCAATACAAACATTACTTGCCCCACCAGGAACCAAAATACCCTGGACCACTGCTACACAGTCCTCAAGGATGCATACAAACCTACACGATGGGCTGCCCTAGGCAACGCAGACCACTGCCTAATCCACCCAATACCATCCTACAGAAGGCGCCTCAAGACATCCAAGCCGGTCATCAGGACTGTGAGGAAGTGGACCGATGAAGCTAAGCTGCAGCTACAGGCCTGCTTCGAATGTACCGACTGGAAGGCCCTGGAGGCACCTTGCCTGGAGCAATGGACTGAAAACGTCACCTCCTACCGTGTTTCCCCTAAAGTAGGACATCCCCTGAGAATAAGCCCTAGCAGCAGCCCACATGACACCAGCAAGTCACGCTCAATACAAAGCCTGGATACAGGAGAGCAGCCGTATAATGTGAGTTCTACAGTCCTGTATACGTGTCAGGAAATTTGTGTTTTTGTTGGAACCAGCCCTCCTGATCTGTTGTGATAAGCATCAGCAGCACTTCACCTCTTCACCTTTTCCCAGGACACACAGCTTATCCTATCATAGCTCTGGGGAGCTTGACACAGTTCTCTGCCTGCAAGAAATAGACTCTTACCCACATGAGCAACAGAATCAGTTTCTTGTAAGTGAGAGCCAATATCTGCAAACCGCAAGCTCTGAGCATGCTGCTTGTGTTTCAGCATGGCATGCAGTATATACATTTTGTATAGAAAAACTACCAGTGTTTCCCCCAAAAATAAGACATCCCTTGAAAATAAGCCCTAGCACATCTTTTGGAGCAAAAATCAATATAAGACAGTGTCTTATTTTCAGGGAAGCACGGTATATTAGCTTCTGTGAGGAGATGTGCATCCCCAAAAAGTACTTAAAGGTCTACCCTAACAACAAGCGCTGGTTCAATGGCAAGCTCCGCCGGCTCCGTAAAATCAAGGAAGCTGCACACAAGACCGGCACACCAGAGGAATTCATGACAGCCAGGTACACCCTCAAGCGAGAGCTTAGCGCTAAGAAAGACTACTCCTACAAGCTGGGCCTCAGCCTTAGGTCCAACAACTCACGAGAAGTCCGGAAAGGCCTCAGAGTAGCCACAAACCTTAAACAGCCACCTCAACATGTGCCTCCGAGCCTTGCTCTAGCTGAAAAACTCAACGAATTCTATCACAGGTTTGAGCACCAACCCGATCATCCAGTGGTCCAGGTGGCCACACCTAGCATGCCTCCCGCATCCTCCTGTCCTGATACGGACCTCGGCCTCTCAGGGCCAGTGGCAGTCCAAGAGGCTGACGTACTAAGGCATTTCCAAAAGCTGAATCCCAGGAAGGCCTCGGGTCCGGACGGTGTGTCCTCTGCCAGCTTCAGAACCTGTGCCAGACAGCTGGCCCCTGTTCTCACCTCCATATTCCAGAAATGCCTGATGGGGTAAAGTTCCCACCTGCCTTAAAGGTCGACCATCATACCAGTCCCCCAAAAAACTGGCATTACGGACCTCAACAACTACAGACCTGTTGCCCTCACTTCAACTGTCATGAAGATCTTTGAAAAACTGGTCCTCACTCATTTGAAAGGGGCCACCTACACCCTCCTAGAGCCACTTCAATTTACATACAGAGCAAACAGATCCATAGAGGATGCCATCAATATCAGCCTGGCTTTAATCATGGAACATCTACACAGGCGTTACAAGCAAACAGCTTATCAGCGCCAAGGAAATAGAACATATGATCGCTGCTGAGAATAAACAACATCCAAAGTCCACAAAAATTAGTATTAAGAAGTCAGCGCAGATCAAAGAGGTATAAATACAGTCACTAAAACTTCACCATGGTGATATTCCAACCTCACATGGTCTCATGGCCAACCATCACCAGAAAAAGAGTAAGAGGGGCTTACCAGCTGCCAACAACCCACATTATAAGGTTGTATATGTCTCGCATTCAGTGGTAATCCTAACGAAGTTCGAGCAGATCTGTATCGAAACTTCCATCGCACCCTCACTCCGATATATGGTATGGTATCCAGGAAGGCCAATATATAAACACAACAAAAAAGGGCAACTCTTTAAGTGTAAACCGTTTATTGTAAAAACAAAAATCGGTATAGACCGTAAAAAACAAGATAAAAACAAAAACTTACAAAGGGGGCCCAGGAACTGGGAACCCCTAATAAAAACTTGCGCATGTAAGCTGGTCCACAGCCAATAAGACATTAAAGGTGCTGCCTGTCTTCTTTCCTTGCCTTATTTTTGCAACACACACGTTTTTTTTTCACAGGCCTAAGCAGGTGCATTAACAGTCACTTTGCAGCTGAGATTATTACTGGTAAATGCTGATTTTCTGGATCATTCAACTCCAAAGACAGAGCAGGTTTTAACTAAACAGAAGCTCTGAGAGCCACACACACTTCTGCACTAATCAGGGATTCCTAGCTGTATGCAAAGTTTTCCAAAGGCATGTTATTAAAGCACATAATTAATTCCATACTAGATAATTCCACACAGCTGATGGAGCTCAGAAGGAAAGGAATTCCTGGGAATCACTGTAAATATCCTGTTCTATTTGGCAGAGCTATAATAGTCACTGAGCTCAGAGCTAACCTACACTGGGATAACTTTTAGAGTCCTGCTGTTAGCAACATCAGTAGAAAAATATTTTGAACTTTCTTATTCTAGAAGAAGAAGAGTGGAGACCGGCACCAACTTTCTTACTCTGGTACAGTCCAAAAAGTAAAGAAAATCTGAACTAAAACTTTTCTTAACTTGATCTCACATCTCACTATATACAGTACATAAGGAACATCGTTTTAATTATGCAGAAGGTTATCTAACCTTCATGTTGAATGTGTCGTATCTGTGTCATAGGGACTGCCATTTTCCTTTTTCAACTTCTGAAAATAGAATTATGTAACGATCGATGTAGCAACACAGATGTCTGATTATGTGTGATCTGCAGAATCACCAATAATACAGACACTATACCTGATTATATGGTGATCTGCAGAATCACCAACAATGCAAGTATAGCTAACAGGATAATGCAATAGTGTATAGTGTTTGGTGCAACAGTAACAGAGTAGAATAACTAGGCCTCACCAGAGGAGCTGGTGGGCACTATTAGAACACAGTATAGGATAGATAGAACCTCACCAGAGGAGCTGGTGGGAACTATTAGAACACAGTAACTGGCTAGTTTGGCAGAACTTCACCAGAGGAGCTGGTGGGCACTGTTAGAACACAGTTACTGACTAGTTTGGCAGAACCTCACCAGAGGAGCTGGTGGGAACTGTTAGAACACCTCACCAGTGGCAAGGGCTCACTGGTGAGTAGAGTGGTCAGACAGGCTGGGTTCGGCTACTGAGAGACAGATACAGTACAGAACCAGTAAGCAAGAGAGTAGTAAATATTCAGGCAGCGTTTCAGAAAGAAGAAGATCAGATGGGCAGAGGTACAGAATCAATAAGCAAGAGCAGAGTCAGAGATAGCCAGAGTCATACACAGAGTATGAAATATACAGTAATAACAATAATCCTAGTTTTGTGTGAAATCCCTGGTTTCCTCCCAGATCAAAGCACACCGAATACTATAGACTAGTATTCGGTGTGCTTTGATCTGGTAGGAAACCAGGGATTTCACAGGTCTGAGCGCTAACACGTATGTATTCGCAACCGCAGACAGGTTGCGAGTGAGCAGAGAAGGCTTAAGAAGCAGAGGAGGCCTCACAGCCGCGCCCCCCAATAATCAACCAATCCAGAGCGGTGTGAGTCCCCTCTGACGTCAGTCGACCAGCGGGTCAGCTGACGCGCCTCCTTCCAGCATAAAGGTCCTGTCTACGCGCACGGCCGCGTGATAGAGCAACCCTCTGTGTAAATGACAGTTCCGTCCTTGGCGTGCTAGACGCCGACAGAACGGAAAACCCCTCTGAACAGGGACCAGAGGCGGCTGCGCAGGCACCCGGCGTGCCCGCAGCTGCAGATGTTACACTTCCATTAGACACTTTGGGCCGATCCAATTCACTTTTTCTCCTAACTTTTGGGAGATTATTTTTCATCTTCTGTTTAAAATAACTTTTGCTATCTGCAATTGAAAAAGTACCAAAAGGTAGGTACAAAATATTGTCACAAGTATTGTCTAGCTTGCTGGTGGCTTAATAGGCATTTTATTTATAATGTGAAAACAGCACCTAGGAGAAAACTTGGATCGGGCCCTTCTTCCATTTAATTCTTCACCCAGGAGATACATTTCCATCGTCTGTTTACAATAACTTTTCAGCACTCTATCAATGAAAAAGTACTAAAAAGTAGGTGAAAAAGTACTGACAAAACTGACGCAGTAGCGGCTCTCCGCTCGGGCTCCAGTGGAAATAGCGGAGTCCGATAGGGCCGGCTCTACTGAGCAGGCACAGATGGCTCGCGCCTGCGCAAAAGAGCGGAACCAATCAGGCTTTTTCCGCTGGAGCCCAAGCGGAGATGCGATACTGCATGCGCGCAGGTTGACAAGCGCCATCAAAAAGCTCTTTGCGGGATCCCAGTGCTCTCGATCCCCACTGCTGAGGGGACAGGGAAAGCCTTTTTAGGATCGAGAGGCTTCCCCCTCCTAAGGAACATACCCCCAGGTGCTCTTTTTTCTGTTACAGGTTTACTTTAAAAGGCATTTTATTGATAAGGTGTAAAAATATCACCTAGGAGAAGACTTAGGAGAATAAGTGAATTGAACAAGGTCCCTTGTCTCTTAATAGTTAATTTCTACCTCAAAGGATCTCCGAACCAATTCCAATTACACAGAAGGGAGGAGCTTAACCCATTCGCGTTCCGTCGTTTTCACTTGGGAAATGTTTACCTCCCATTCATTAGCCTATAACTTTATCACTACTTATCACAATGAACTGATCTATATCTTGTTTTTTTCCACCAATTAGGCTTTCTTTGGGGGGTACATTTTGCTAAGAGCCACTTTACTGTAAATGCATTTTAACAGGAAGAATAAGAAAAAAACTGAAAAAAATGCATTATTTCTCAGTTTTCAGCCATTATAGTTTTAAAATAATACATTCCTCCATAACTAAAACTCACGTATTGTATTTGGCCATATGTCCCGGTTATTACACCGTTAAAATTGTCCCTATCACAATTTATGGCGACAATATTTTATTTGGAAATAAAGGTGCATTTTTTCCGTTTTGCATCCATCACTATTTACAAGTTTAAAATAAAAAAAAAATATATAGAAATATTTCATCTTTACATTGATATTTAAAAAGTTTAAACCCTTAGGTAAATATTTACAGGTTTTTTTTTATTGTAAAGTTTTTTTTTTATATTAAACATTTTATTTGGGTATTTTTGGGAGGGTGGGATGTAAACAATAGTTTTGTAATGTAAATGTGTCTTGAGTTTTATTTTTTTTACTCTTAGTTGTAGTTTTACTTTTTGGCCACAAGATGGCGGCCATGAGTTTGTTTACATGACGTCACTCTAAGCGTAACATACGCTTAGAGGGACGCATGGGGGAGGTAACAGCCAGAAAAAGCGCAGCTTCCGAGAGAAGCTGTCGCTTTTTTAGCGGGAGAGAGGAATCAGTGATCGGGCACCATAGCCCGATACACTGATTGCCTGGCTAACAAACCGCGGGCTGGGAGCGCGTGTGCACGCGCGTGATCGGCCGCGGGAGCGCGCATAGTTCCTGGACGTAGTTTCTACGTCCAGGAACTAAAATAGGTTAAAGGACATCTGAAGTGAGAGGGATATGGAGGCTGACACATTTTCTTTTAAGCAATGTGAATTGCCATGCTATCCTGCTGATCCTCTGCCCAAGACCATGAACAAGAATATGCAAATCAGGTGTTTCTGACATTATTGTTAGATCTGACAAGATTAGCTGCATGGTTGTTTCTGGTGTTATTCAGACACTACTGCAAATAGATCAGCAGGGCTGCCAGGCAACGGATATTGTTTAACATCAAATAAATATGGCAGCCTCCATATTCTTCTCACTTCAGTTGTCCTTTAAGGACCAGAGACTGCTGGTACAAAAAATGGGGCTCACCGACATCTTGCCACACGGACCCGTCGCTGTCGCCGCTGAAGCCTACTCGTCCTGCCATTTCTATGACAGCAGAGCATAATGAGCCGGTCAGGAGTCAATTTCATTGCCTCCTGACCCTGTGAGCTAACGTGTGGCATGTGCTAATTGGAATCTACACCCTGGCAGGGATGACAGGTCCCAAATAGGGCAAAGGTTTCAATTAGCCTGGTCCACAGGTGGTTAAGCAAAGCTGGCTTGAATAAGAAACCAATCTAACTACTGATCACTTAGGGGAGAAGAGCCAAGTAATATTATTCCATTTACACTAAGTCACATTAAAATCACAACCAGTAAAACTAAATAACACAGATTATGCCACCACAAATGCACTGGTCAAGGGTTGGGTTTGGTGAAGGGTTGGGATATATTGGCAGTAAATGAATGGTCAACTAATTAAGTCAAGGTATCTGAGCGATTGTGAAATGGGCTGTATTGTGATAGATGACTGGGCTCCCAAATGGCAGGTCTAGTGGACTGTTCCAGGTATGTATTAGTTAGTACATACCAAAACTAATCCAATGAAGAACAACCGGTGAACTGGCAAAAGGGTAATGGGTGCTCAAGAATCACTGACAGGCATAGTGAAACCACAGAAGAGTACTGTAGTACTAAATTGCTGAAGTAAACCTGAGATGAATGAGAGAAAAGGATTTTTACTTACCTGGGGCTTTATCCAGCCCCCTGGAATCTGTCAGCTGTGAAGTCCACGACCCAGATGGGTTGCAGGCCACTGTGCTTGGTCTGTGCTGCCCTGTGCAACTCCTCCATTGCACTCCTGTGGCCGGAGTAACAGTCTTAAAAAAATGGCACATGCACAGAATGCTCCTGGCCACGGGGCACATGGGCAGTAGTCTGAAAACTGAACTGAGTCATGGAACAGAAGGGACCTGTCATACTCACGTGGCTCTGCTCCGTCCTCCATGTGTGGCTTCAGTCCCGCACTGGCGTCCGGTGGTCTCTGTGCGCGCGTTGCTCGCCGTGGTTTGGCTACGACGGTCGGGGGCGTGCGTACGTCCATGCGGAATGGCTTCAGGTCACGCGTACGCATGCGCGGGACTATGGCGGACATTTGTACGCATGTGCAGCGTTCGAGATCGCGCGCCAAAATGCAGCCCTGCCCCTATAAAAGGTGGTCCCTTCCCTGCGTTCAGTGCTGTTCGTTCTGACAGCTAGTTTGGTGTTCAGCGGTTCGCTCTTGACCAAGCCTGATTTCCTGTCTGATCTTCTGTTGTGACCCAGCCTGTTTGACTATCCTGATTCTCCTGCCCTGACCCGGATTGCTATTGGACTCTGCTCTTGCTTGCCGCCTGCCCTGACCCGGATTGCTATTGGACTCTGCTCTTGCCTGCCCTGACCCGGATTGCTATTGGACTCTGCTCTTGCCTGCCGCCTGCCCTGACCCGGATTGCTATTGGACTCTGCTCTTGCCTGCCGCCTGCCCTGACTCGGATTGCTATTGGACTCTGCTCTTGCCTGCCGCCTGCCCTGACTCGGATTGTTACTGGATTCTGCTCTTGTTTGCTGCCTGCCCTGACCCAGATTGCCTCATCGGACTTACCCTTAGTGGATTACTCCAGTGGCACTGTTCTCCCAACCACCAGCTGAGACTATCCCAGTAGTGACTTGGTGAACACTAGGCAGCTAAGTCCAGCTTTCCCCTTGGGGTTTGTTGGTGAAGGCCCGTGGGCGCTTAGATTCCATTACTGGGTAACGTCTCCTCCATCGGTGGAAGGGTCAACAGTATCCGAAGACATAACAGGACCAGAAAGACATTGAGGGAGTTGACAAACTACAGGGGGTGGAAGTACACTTTAATCCTGGCCATGAGAGACTGACACTAGAACGCCTGCATATGAGGCAGTAACTACATACAGAGTACCCAAGCAGACCCTCATCGCCTGCCAAAGCATTCACAATGGCCATAGAACCATCACAAAGTGGTGTTGTAGAAATGGAAGAAACTACAATCTAATCGAGATTCTATTGAGTGCACTGGAAAAATGAGTCCAATCCGTGGACACCCAGCCTCGCAGTGCTTAAAAGGACCTCCTGCTAATGTGTTAGTGCCAGATACCACATGAAACCCCCCAGAAGTCATGTGCAGTCTGTAGCACAAAAAGTGTAGGCAGTTTTGTTGGTACAGGGGGCCAAGCATAATATTAAGCAGTTCTAGCAAGAGAGCTGGTAGGCACTTGGGCTTTGCTGTATTGAACAACTGGGAAGGACTCCCAGGACAGGTGTATGACAACAATAGTGTCACCCAGTATAAACTATGTGCTCAAGACAAAAAACGCAAAGTCTATGCAAAATCTCCAGGAGGCAGAAAAAGTCAAACTATATAGTTTAATAGTAGCAACATTGGTACAAAAATACAACAGTGCAGTGTAAAAACAATGCATTAAAAGATCATGACAATTGCAAGTGAGCAAAGTCTGTGCATAACTGGTTCATGCTGTACCTGGGTGAGGGGGGGGAGGCAGCTGTGGGCACCAATAGGTGCACGGCCTTACGACCGTTTCGCGGGTGTAAGCCAAGCTTCATCTGAGGCCGGTGTGCACATAATATCGAGCATGGGGTTTTAATGTTTTGGTCGATCAGTGTACACCACTTTATGTGCGCGTGCAGAAAAGTGGTCCTTTAAATGCATGTGGTTTACATGGGTTATAATAGTGTTTTCTGCAGTAAGCAACTTCTGCTTATCTTCATAACATTTCAACAGTAGTTAATGTTATCAAAGCAGAAACTCATGGTCTGTACTTCTTTCATCATTCAGGAAAGGAATAAGATAACAGACTTTGTATAGAAAACAAATCAGTAAAGCTTTTTAACATAATAAAGAAAACATAAGATAAATAAACAGAAGTATGTTGGCTGGTCTTTAGCTCTCAGTGACAGCAAGGGTAAATCAGGACCAAGACACTTATTTCTTCTGGAATCCATCCAGAGAAACATCTGGCTACACTACTTCAAATCGCTGGTATTTCCGGCCAAGTAACGGTCACAAAGATTTGAGATGAACTGCTTCCAGTCTCGCAGTGTTCTTTCCTCAAAGTTATGAACATTGTTGATGTACAAATCAGCATTTTATGAACCCTCCCGCTTTGCACAGGCAGATGCTGAGCCCTGCAGAGACTTAGCCCTGCCTTCTGGATAGAGAAAACACAAATAAGATTCTGTAACACACAAACATGGAAACTGAACAAGAAAGAAAGAAAAAAAAAAAAGAACATACATTAAGAACGGAAGAAATAAGGAAAGAAAAAAAACGAAAGAAATAAGGAAGGAAAGAACAAAATAAATACGTAAATAAATAAGATAGAGGGGGTGAGTGAGTGAGAAAGAAAGAGAGGGTAAGGGTAGGTTCACACTAGGTCCGGGAACGTATCCGTGGCTCCGTTTTGGGGCCCGGACCACGACCGGAGCCATGGATACTAATGTTAAAAATAGCAACAGTCTTTACTCACTTTCAAAACGAATGCGTATGTGTTCCGGTAGAACTGTTTTGAAAAACTGAACGCAGGGTCCGGATTTGTCGGGACTTGACGGACCCGGACCGATCCCTGACATACGGAGGGGTAGTGGCAGGCAATGCGAAAACGCATCTCCGTCTACACAGAGACCTTTGCACACAAAACGGAGGGAGATCCGCACTGCCTACTGCCTGCTCCTTCCCCCTATAGGTGTCCCCACAGGTAGCCTGAGGGGGTAGCAGCAAGGACGGGGGGCTGCGGGCACAGTCCCCTGTCCCCGCTCCCCCTCCAGCTATGTGCCGCAAAAGTACAAGAGCGAGCGGGGAAGCAATTACCTTATACTTCCTCTGCTCGCTGTGACTAGAGGGCGGCATTGCAGGAAGTCACGGCGAGCAGAGGAAGTAAGGTAAACTTCCCCACTCGCTCATTCGCTACACTTTTGCCACAAATAGCTGGAGGGGGTAGCATCCTGGCTGCTACCCCCTCAGGCTACCTGGGGGACACCTATTGGGGTCCTGGCTGCAGCCATCCGTTTTGGAGGGAGGGGAAAAAAAACTAAACAAAAAAAACACGCAAACGGATCAAAAACGTTTGCTGCAAAAGGGCAGCACGGTTTTGTTTGCGTTCAGGTTTAGCAGCATCACCGATTGCCAGGATCACAGACCACAGGCTCAGTCCTGCAACCGCGCCTAGTGTGGAGAGAGAGAGAGAGAGAGAGAGAGAGAGAGAGAGAGAGAGAAAGAACACGCGAGAAAGACAAGACAGAGGGCCATATACAATTCACTTTTTCTCTTAGGAGATAATTTTTCATCTATGATTTAAAATAACTTTTTCACACTCTGCAATAGAAAAAGTACCAATAAGTAGGTACTTTCAAAATAATTTTAGCATTTCTTTGCTTGCTGGTGGTTTAGAAAGCATTTTATTAGCAAGTTGTAAAATTATCACTTAGAAGAAAAGTCAGGTGAAAAAGTGAATTGCATATGGGCCAGAGAGAGAAAGCGAGAGAAAAGAGAGAAAGAAGAAAAACGAATTGTAACACCTGTGCTATTTCATATTCATGAATAAAATTCTATATTAAAAAAAAAAAATGTATAGGCAAAATAACTACTCAAGGATGGGAATGTAAGTAAGGCCTGCAGTGGAAAGTAAATCCTAGAAAACAGTTACCAGAACTAACTGTACTGTGCATGATTTGTCTTCAACAATTACTAAATTATTCTCAAGAGAGAATTTCTTTATTCTGGGTAGCTCTGCTGATCATTTTATATCTATTTTTTATATGTATAGATATAGAGATAGAGATAGAGATATATATATATATATATATATAGATAGATAGATAGATAGATAGATAGATAGATAGAGAGATAGATAGAGAGATAGATAGAGAGATAGAGAGATAGAGAGATATACAGGATCTTCTCAAAAAATTAGCATATTGTGATAAAGTTCATTATTTTCTGTAATGTACTGATAAACATTAGACTTTCATATATTTTAGATTCAAATACATACAACTGAAGTAGTCCAAGCCTTTTATTGTTTTAATATTGATGATTTTGGCATACAGCTCATGAAAACCCAAAATTCCTATCTCAAAAAATTAGCATATTTCATCCGACCAATAAAAGAAAAGTGTTTTTAAAACAAAAAAAGTCAGCCTTCAAATAATTATGTTCAGTTATGCACTCAATACTTGGTGGGGAATCCTTTTGCTGAAATGACTGCTTCAATGCGGCGTGGCATGGAGGCAATCAGCCTGTGGCACTGCTCAGGTGTTATGGAGGCCCAGGATGCTTCAGTAGCGGCCTTAACCTCATCCAGAGTGTTAGGTCTTGCGTCTCTCAACTTTCTCTTCACAATATCCCACAGATTCTCTATGGGGTTCAGGTCAGAAGAGTTGGCAGGCCAATTGAGCACAGTAATACCATGGTCAGTAAACCATTTACCAGTGGTTTTGGCACTGTGAGCAGGTGCCAGGTCATGCTGAAAAAGGAAATCTTCATCTCCATAAAGCTTTTCAGCAGATGGAAGCATGAACCCACTTTTGAACCAGAAACAGCGGCAGAAGCGCCTGACTTGGGCTACAGAGAAGCAGCACTGGACTGTTGCTCAGTGGTCCAAAGTACTTTTTTCGGATGAAAGCAACTTTTACATGTCATTCGGAAATCAAGGTGCCAGAGTCTGGAGGAAGACTGGGGAGAGGGAAATGCCAAAATGCCTGAAGTCCAGTGTCAAGTACCCACAGTCAGTGATGGTCTGGGGTGCCATGTCAGCTGCTGGTGTTGGTCCACTGTGTTTTATCAAGGGCAGGGTCAATGCAGCTAGCTATCAGGAGATTTTGGAGCACTTCATGCTTCCATCTGCTGAAAAGCTTTATGGAGATCAAGATTTCATTTTTCAGCACGACCTGGCACCTGCTCACAGTGCCAAAACCACTGGTAAATGGTTTACTGACCATGGTATTACTGTGCTCAATTGGCCTGCCAACTCTCCTGACCTGAACCCCATAGAGAATCTGTGGAATATTGTGAAGAGAAAGTTGAGAGACGCAAGACCCAACACTCTGGATGAGCTTAAGGCTGCTATCGAAGCATCCTGGGCCTCCATAACACCTGAGCAGTACCACAGACTGATTGCCTTCATGCCACGCCGCATTGAAGCAGTCATTTCTGCAAAAGGATTCCCGACCAAGTATTGAGAGCATAACTGAACATAATTATTTGAAGGTTGACTTTTTTTGTTTTAAAAACACTTTTCTTTTATTGGTCGGATGAAATATGCTAATTTTTTGAGATAGGAATTTTGGGTTTTCATAAGCTGTATGCCCAAATCATCAATATTAAAATGCTTGAACTACTTCAGTTGTGTGTATTTGTATCTAAAATATATGAAAGTCTAATGTTTATCAGTACATTACAAAAAATAATGAACTTTATCACAATATGAGAGAGAGAGAGAGAGAGAGAGAGAGAGAGAGAGAGAGAGAGAGAGAGAGAGAGAGAGAGAGAGAGAGAGAGAGAGAGGAGATGAGAGTGAGAGAGAGAGAGAGAGAGAGAGGAGAGAGAGAGAGAGAGAGAGAGAGAGAGAGAGAGAGAGAGAGAGAGAGAGAGAGAGAGAGAGAGAGAGAGAGAGAGAGAGAGATTTTTTTTCAAATTTATATAAAAGGCATCTTTTTATTATATATTTTTTTCATAATATTTTAGAACCCACTACTAGCATTTAAATTATCCGGTCTGCACATTTTAAACTGTTTTTACTGAATTTCTTGTTTTATTTCCCTAGGTTATTACTGTATATTTTAATCTAAATTAATTTTAAAACTTATTTTCATATTTTTCATATACCATATGTTTCCTATTTTCTTGTTTATTTATTTTTCATATGCTATCCTATCCAAGATTCGAACCCTGGTCTCCCATGTCAAAGGCGGTGCCCTTAAGCAGTGCAGTATCCAGCCACCACCATAGGCACATTGCCCATAGGTTACTTCAGTGATGACACGTCTTATACACCCCGCCCACCACTCCTTACATAACTTTAACCATCAGTCCCCATTGTGTAATAGTCACGCCCAGCACACCGCCCACCACTCCTTACATAACAATTTTCCCATTTCCCCATTGGACAACTGACACGCACCTTAAAAATACCCACCCCTCCACTCATACAGACAAGGGTACAACAGTCAAGCCCAGAAAATTGATGGTATTATGTCTACTTCGGGGAGATGAGTCCACCACTGCCTCCCGAGGAATTTTAAAGCTTTTAAAGGGGCACTACAGTGAAAAACTGTAAAGTTTAAAATAAGTGCAAACACAAACAAATAAGAAGTACATTTTTTTCCCAGAGTAAAATGAGCCATAAATTAATTTTCTCCTATGTGCCTGTCACTTACAGTGGGTAGTAGAAATCTGACAGAAGTGACAGGTTTTGGACTAGTCCATCTCTTTATAGGGGATTCTCAGGGATATATTTATTTTCAAAAGTACTTCATGAATGGTAGTTGCTCTGTCCAACTGCCAAAAAAAACTGTGTAGGGACAGGGAAGCTAGCCAGCATCATTGTTTAAAACCTTCTTAGGGAATATCTTTATAAAAGAATAAAAGCCTTGCTGAGAATCCCCCATGAAGAGATGGACTAGTCCAAAGCCTGTCACTTCTGTCAGATTTCTACTGCCTACTGTAAGTGACAGCAACATAGGAGAAAAATAATTTATGGCTCATTTTACACTGGAAAAAAAATGTACTTCTTATTTGTATATGTTTGCACATATTTTAAATTTTACAGTTTTTTGCTGTAGTGCCCCTTTAATACATTTTATTCTATTCTTTTGGGGTCTCTGTTCTCCTTACAATATCAGCATCCACCCCTGGTGGAGGGGTCGAATTCTCCTCTTCTTCTCCCTATCTACAGAGAGCGACATCTTAATCCTGAGTGGGGACAGGTCTAATCTCCTCACCTGCCTATACAGTGGTTACCTATACGGTAACCCTGGCTTGTGAGTATATTCATTTATCTACCTCTCATTACCCATTATTGTACATACTACACTATATTGGGCTCTCAGTGTTCCCTTCTTTTTTCTGATCATTTTAAAAAAGGTACAAGCTCTGGAAGATTATAATCGTGGCCTCCAGCCTGGGAAGATGCTGGCCTAAAACAAGCATCAGCACGTAAATGTTTGAAAAGTATACATTTTTATTCGGGATGAAAGCCATAGAACTGGCACCTATTATTTATTGGAGGAACCCCTACCTTCCTTTCATATTGCCAGGACACAATCCGGCAAACTGGTGGAGTAGATGGTGTCCAACAAAGGAGGAATTGCTAATGGCTGCCACCTGTATAACTCTTGTTATGAAAAGAGAAGGGTGAAAAGCATGCACTGAAATGCTCATAGGCTTGAAGGGGTGTTTATTTATCTTTGTATGTGTCAGAGTGGTGCAACTAAATATTTTGAATAAAAAAAAAAAAATGTTTGGTTTGGGTCCGCTTTAAAGGTTATTCATGACGTGAGCTCCTGTGTGACCCTCTCCTTCTGTTTGCCCTCTGGTTGCTTGCTCTTGGCTCCTTTTTGTTGGCCCAGGTGTCCCGTAAAATGCCATGCATACAAGAGCAGAATAATGTCATAAAGCCCTATCTACACCATAAATTTTTTTGTCCGATTCGATTCACTGATTTGTTTCAATGTGACATGTCCGATCGGGATTCGATTCAATTTGCCATTGTTTTGAATCCAATCGGACATGTCGATTTGAATCAAATCGGACAAAAAAAAAATTGTATGGTGTAGACCGGGCTTAAGGGATCTGCTACACTTGCAATCTGTACTAAACCAAGTGAGGTCAAATAGGATACGTGAGGGTGCAGGTCAATGTTGTACTATAGTTTTTTTTTTCCAAAAAAATATTTACCGTAGCTATGCAAAGGCAGGGAAATCAATGTGTTTGGCGAGGGAGGAGTGCAACTGTAGAGAGGAGGGCAGCAGGGGACACTTCTACACTAGGGCGGTAATGGCTAGAAGAATAGCTAGAGTATGTGGCTTGTAGCCAGTTTAGATTATTGACAAAAAGGTACAAGAATTACAAGCATTTTTTAGTGAAATGATAAAACTTATGCTATATATTTGAGTTACACTGAATCAGTTTCCATCAGCTGTGACACAATGAACAACTAATGCGCAGCACATGAAGGAATTTTCCACGTTTTTCTACTCTTTCGTTTAAACCTATGCATTATAACTGAAACCTTTTTACAACGCATTAATGCATGTATTTTTTTTTTGTCCATTTGCCCAACCCATACAAAAGTGGATGAAAAAACGCACAGAAACTAAAAGAGAAAGTACAGATGAACTGATAAATTATAAACGTATCCGTTTTAATCAGCTGCCATTGTAAACCAAGCCTAAAAAAGATGGGGTTAGGCTTTCTAACTTTTTTGTCCCAAATTCCCCTCTAAAATAAAGTTATGTATACTCTTGTCTTTAGGCAACAACTCAATTAAGAAGATGAACCACTTAAGTTACCAAATAAAATAAGCTCAACTTTCTCATTAAGCGCCCTAGCAGAAACAGTAAAGGGGCCCATGCACTCAGCCGATTTTCTGGCCGATCGATCAAAATCGATCGATTGCAAATCGGTTGCCCAATTGACCGATCGACGGCCGATTTCGATGGATTTCCATCGAACTGGCAGGGTGGAAAATCTAGGTCGATCTGTTGAGATTGCTTATCATTTTGCATTGGCCCTAATGGAAATCTGATGGCAAAAAAATGCCATCAGATCGTTTTTCAATAGATTTCAAACTGAAATCTATTGGAATTCTATTCTAGTAAAAAATGTTCCTTTTACACATCAGATAGATAAGAATTCCATCTGATGATCTATCTGCTGCTAATCTGACGAGTGTATGGGTACCTTTACACGTATGGGTATTTGTTACACACGGTTGTAATTCCTATTGGTGTCACACAGAGGTCATCTGTCACGCTTAACCAGTTCTGCTTACAAAATACGACATCACAAATTGAAAACAAAACCACCAATACTAGTAGCAAAAATTACTTTAAAAAGTATAAAGCAAAGCTACCATTTGTAAGCACAGAGGTACAGTATGTTCATGCTGAAACCACATATTTCTCTGCATTGTCCGTTCTTCCCCATGTTCCACCCAATCTTCATAATCGCTTCTTAAAAATGCTTTACTTTCCGCTTGTGATGTTGTTTAGCCCAAAAAAAATTTCAAGGAGGAATTATGGGAAACGGAAGGAGGAGAGGAGTGGGCAATGCACAGAGGTATGAGCATCCGGTGTTGTGTCTGATTACGCTGCCTGATGATTTGCGCTGGCCCGCATGCGCAGTAGGAGACTGTGCGGCCACATTTCCTATTGAACGATGCTTTATTAACTTCACACTGAGCATGCGTGCTACTCAGTGTGGAAGGAAGCTTCCGGGCAGCACAAATCAGACATTACACCGGCCAGCATGAACATACTGTACCTCTGCTTACATTAGGTAGCTTTACCTTGGGTCAGGTGTGCTTTAAAGTAATTGTAAACTGGGGGGGGGGGGAACAGATACATATGGAGAGGGGAGACTCTGGGTCCTATAGAGCCTTCCTGCTCCTCTCCTGGTCCCTTCATTCCAGCACTGCCACCCCCGTTAGCAGTATTCAACCAAAGTGGGCTCCATACTGCCCCGCAGGAGCGTGCTCGCTCGAGCGCTTGTGCAGTACAGAGCTGCCTGTTTTAAGGCACACTTGGGCTCCTGAAGAAGTCTAAAGCCTCCCACGGCAGCAGATTGGACGGCGCTGGGATGAAGGGACCATGAGAGGAACATGAAGACTGTGTAGGAAATGGAGCCTTCCCTCTCCTTAGGTAAGTATGGTATTTATTTTTTCCCCCCAATTGACCTTGGCTTTAAACCCTATTATAAAAACAGCCATTCGGAGCACACTGCAGCATACTAGCAGCAAATAAAGCACTTTCCCCTACGTATTAAGCTGAAGCAATAAAATGAAGACAATGATCTGCCTATGAGATATATTTCAAGCAGAATAATCAATGTCTGGAGTCTGAGTAGAATCACAGATGTAGGATTTGATTGTATGTATACTGTTAAACCACTTTGAAAGAACAAAGAAAGACGGCACTTCTATGCAAAAGCATAAAAACTAACACTATACACTTTAAAACACGACTGAACCCCACAATTTAACTTGACAAATTGCTACCACTGTCTCAAAAATCTTAAAATTTATAATATGTGTAAACACATACAAATAAGTAATACATTTCTTCCTGAGTAACATGAGCCATAGATTACTTCTCTCCTATATTGCTGTCCCTTACAGTAGGTAGTAGAAATCTGACATTACCGACAGGTTTTGGGCTAGCCCATCTCTCCATAGGGGATTCTCAGCATGGCTTTTATTCTTTTTAAAGACACTCCCTGAAAAGATTTATACAACGATGTTGGCCAGCCTCCCTGCACACTTTTTCGGCAGTTGGACAGAGCAACTGCCATTCACTAAGTGCTTTTGAAAATGAAGAAAACACTGGGCTAGTCCAAAATCTGTCGGTTCTGTCAGAATTCTACTAATTACTGTAAGTGACAGCAACATAGGAGAAAAGTAATTTATGGCTCATTTTACTCTGGAGGAAATGTACTTCTTATATCTATAGGTTTATAGAGTAACCAAGCAGCTGGGGGTGACCCAAAACCACTAGGAAAGTATAGGGGACAAAGAGACCAAAGAGTCCTCCTACTTAAAAGCAATGATTAGTATGGTTTGCCTTCTTATTATTCCTCCATTTTGATAACAAGCAGAGCTCAGAAGCTGAACTTGCTTTAAAGTTTGGTAACGCGTGTCTGTTGAAAGCTCCACACCCACAATGCTGTCATAGGAACAAACAACAAATCATAAAAGTCACAGAGCTCAAGAAGGTAATACAGCCATCACCACATCAGACTACAAAAGCAAAGCCTTCAAGCTTCCTTAGCTTTCTCCACTGAAGAGAGCTTGCAACAGAAAAAGAAACAATAGTCACAGGTTTCCATTCATCTCAGCAGTGTAATGTGGCAAGAAGGGCTTAACATCTTTTTATTATTCTGCATGTATATAGCACTGACATTTTCCATGGCTCATCAAGCAGTAACTGTTAGGATTGCTTCCTTACCTTACAACTATTGACCTCTAGTACCTTATAGGACTGTCCTTTGATTAGTAGTACCTCAGCAGAACTGGACATAACATGCACTGTTGGTGGTACTTAAGGACATGAGGACAGGGTTGGGGAACTTGGGAAACACTGCTCTAGCATGTGTGACTTTAGACTAAGCGGCTTTAGACTAAGGGCATTGTTTGGGAAGGGGGGCAATTACCCTAACCTACATGGCAAAATCAAATTTTAATATATTTCATCTAAAGTTTATTGAGCAAGCCTTGCACAACTAAGAGCCATCCCCCACCTTGCACAGAGACTTACCATATCCAATCTTTAGATTTATAACCTGCACAAAATTGACTGAAAGTGAATCAATCGCCTATGTTGCAGCAATCCCCTGCACAGTGGAGGAGCAAAAATGTGAGCGAGTTGGGTTCCTCTGCATCAATCAGTATAGTAAGGTGGCCATTAATGATACAAACCCTCAGATGCTCGATCGTTTCCACGGTAATTAATCGGAAACGATCGGCCATGCTCACCGATGGCCAAAAACTCACGGACCAATCCTATCAGATTGAGGTGATCGATCCCATCAATATGATCAACTTGGTTAGCTGGATCTCAGACGTTAGTGCGCACGACCAATTATTTCCGTTCGATTACCATGGTGATCGGAAACGATTGATCATCAGGCGGACTGTATCGTTAATGGACACCTTTACAGTATTGTACAGACAGATAAGGGATGGTCACTGCATAACCCAAATGTTTATGTTTAGATCAGGAACAATATTAGATGTAACAGTTTCCTTCCCAAGCTCCTAGCCCGACTCAATTGGTTACACTGTTTACTTTTTGAACATTCTTCTATTTTACCAAAATATGGTCTCTCCAGGGGGTCTCTTAGTCCTCTATCTACTTCCCTTCTCCACAGAAATGTCTCTCCAGCATTTTATTATTAATTACACGTAGTAAAAACAAGAATGTTCCTTTTTTTTACTACTTGATTAGGGATGGTCAACCAGATGCCAATAATTCTGAGGTAATGCAGGATTATGCACATGTCTGCGAGCAAAGGTATGCAGATTGGAATTAGGTTGGTTCATTTTCACCTTTCCAGAATTCAATAGGTCTATTTTAAAGCTGCATAGATTTGCATAATCCTTAACTCGGAAGCATTTACATCTCAACGACCATTCCTTTTGTGAAGTCTGCTTGTGATCCAATATGGAAGCAGCAGTACCACCTAAATGCTGCCCCCAAGGTTGCAGCATTAGTTGCAAGCATCTTCTTTTATATAGCAATGGGGCGGGTCTTCAAAGGAAAACCCACCTCTGGTTGGCCATCTCAGTAACAAAAAAATATTACAATTAAAAAAATACAAATACTTTTGTAAGTTCAACCATAATACTGGCTGTAATGTTAATCCTACTGTATAACACTTTGTGCCAGTGTGGAAAAAATACCAGATGAGTGACTTAGAAAATTATAACCAATAACATCACAATTACGGAAAGGCAGCTTGAATTGAAATGTATATGGTGGCTACCATATCTATTTCCTTTTAAACAATACCAGTTGCCTGGCTGTCCTGCAGCCCTCTTTGGCTGCAGTAGTATTTGACACTTCAGTCAGTGCACATGTGCTGGGTCTATGGAAAAAAGTATAAGAGGCAAAGGCTCAGCAGGACAGCCAAGAAATAAGCTTTATTTAAAAGAAAATATTCAGAATCCAATCCCTCTCTTAAGGGAAAAAGGTTGATCTTTACTTTCCTGGGCTTTCTTCTAGCCCTCCATAGTATCTGAAGTCCCTCGGTGTCATCCTGGTCCCTACAGTTGTGCAGCTGTAAGCCCATGCGCTGTACCGACCATGTGCGTATGCACATTTGATTAAACTTGCAACTCCACTAGAATGAAAGCACCACAACAGAGCAGGCCAGGGGCACGCCAAGGGATTTCAGACACTACAAGGGGGGGGGGGGGGGGGGGGGTTTGCAGCTTAAACAGAAGCTTACTCTTGGCAAAGCCCATAGTCAAAACACATGGCAGCGGTGATGGCAAACTCCTGAAACTGAAATAAACAGTTGGAATTAACAAAACAATCTGAAGTTATGTCATCTTTTATCTCCTCAGCCCTGAAAACGTATGAATGTAAAATGGCCAGTTAGTACAGCCTCATACAATTTACATTCCTCTCACAATGTACTACCATGCAGTCTAATGTTTCTGTTCATTATATTTCATCCTATCTGGAAATCCCATAATGAGGGAAATGGTTAACAATCGGAGAGCACAGTTCCTGAAGAAGCTCATTGTGTAGGATGCTCACTCATGCATCCGGTGTCACACATAATACAGCCCAGATCCTTTTTAAATCACGTGACACCACTAGGTTTTCACATTCCTTAAATTGTGAGCTTAAGCTGAAAATGCGTGAAGTAAGAAATGCAAATAAATGCAGTAGAGACCATATAATTCAAACCAGTAGAAACCTCAATGCAACCACAACAGGTTCCAACTTCAGCAGCAGCAGGAACTTATGTTTGGTCCAATTTAAAGTAAACATGAAGTAAGAGGAATATGGATGCTGTCATCTCTATTCCCCTTCATATATACTAACTGTCTACTGTTATGCTGATCCTTTGACTTTACCGTATATAGACTACACCTAGAACTAGGTGTCAATTACTTGGAACATAAGAAAAGTCAGAAAAAGCTGCTTATACAGGGGCTTGCAAAAGTATTCGGCCCCCTTGAAGTTTTTCTCATTTTGTCACATTACTGCCACAAACATGAATCAATTTTATTGGAATTCCACATGAAAAACCAATACAAAGTGGTGTACACGTGAGAAGTGGAACAAAGCTCATACATCATTCCAAACATTTTTTTTACAAATAAATAACTGCAAAGTGGGGTGTGCGTAATTATTCGGCCCCCTGAGTCAATACTTTGAATTACCACCTTTTGCTGCAATTACAGTTGCCAGTCTTTTGGGGGTATGTCTCTACCAGCTTTGCACATCTAGAGACTGAAATCCTTGCCCATTCTTCTTTGCAAAACAGCTCCAGCTCAGTCAGATTAGATGGACAGCATTTGTGAACAGCAGTTTTCAGATCTTGCCACAGATTCTCGATTGGATTTAGATCTGGACTTTGACTGGGCCATTCTAACACAGATATGTTTTGTTTTAAACCATTCCATTGTCGCCCTGCCTTTATGTTTAGGGTCGTTGTCCTGCTGGAAGGTGAACCTCTGCCCCAGTCTCAAGTCTTTTGCAGACTCCAAGAGGTTTTCTTCCAAGATTGCCCTGTATTTGGCTCCATACATCTTCCCATCAATTCTGACCAGCTCCCTGTCCCTTCTGAAGAGAAGCACCCCCAGAGCATGATGCTGCCACCACCATATTTGACAGTGGAGATGGTGTGTTCTGAGTGATGTGCAGTGTTATTTTATCGTCACACATATTTTGCATTTTGGCCCAAAAGTTCCATTTTGGTCTCACCTGACCAGAGCACCTTCTTCCACATGTTTGATGTGTCCCCCACATGGCTTGTGGCAAACTGCAAACATGATTTCCTATGCTTTTCTGTTCACAATGGCTTTCTTCTTGCCACTCTTCCATAAAGGCCAACTTTGTGCAGTGCACAACTAATAGTTGTCCTTTGGACAGATTATCCCACCTGAGCTGTAGATCTCTGCAGCTCATCCAGTCTCCATGGGCCTCTTGACTGCATTTCTGATCAGCACTCTCCTTGTTCGGCCTATGAGTTTAGGTGGACGGCCTTGTCTTGGTAGGGTTACAGTTGTGCCAAACTCCTTCCATTTCTGAATGATCAGTTAAACAAGGCTTTGTGGGATGTTCAGGGCTTTGTAAATCTTTTTGTAGCCCAAGCCTGCTTTAAATTTCCCAATAACTTTATCTCTGGCCTGTCTGGTGTGTTCTTTGGACTTCATGGTGTTGTTACTCCCAATATTCTCTTAGACAACCCCTGAGGCCGTCACAGAGCAGCTGTATTTGTACTGACGTTAGATTACACACAGTTGCACTCTATTTAGTCATTAGCACTCATCAGGCAATGTCTATGGGCAACTGGCTGCACTCAGACCTAAGGTGGCTGAATAATTACGCACACCCCACTTTGCAGTTATTTATTTGTAAAAAATGTTTGGAATCATGTATGATTTTTGTTCCACTTCTCACGTGTACACCACTTTGTATTGGTCTTTCACGTGGAATTCCAACAACATTGATTCATATTTGTGGCAGTAATGTGACAAAATGTGGAAAACTTCAAGGGGGCCGAATACTTTTGCAAGCCACTGTATATTCTTCTCATACAGAAGAAAGATGGTGGAACAGGCTTGGTAGAAATGTTATTAATGTCTGCCTACAAACTGTCAAAGGGAAAAAAACGGAAAAACAAAACAAAAATTACAATGCGGGTGGTATCTGGTGGATGAAATTCAGATTTTGACCTCCAAGGGAAAACAGAACTCTGGAGTGCCAGTATGGTGAAGTATTTCTCTCTAGATATAGGGACAACTAATCAAACAAATATGACTCACAAACACGGGTTTGCTATTAGGCAACCACAATATTGAGCATGTGGAGAATTCACTCTCCATGCAGATATGAAGTCTTCTTTTGGATCTGGTGGGTTGCACCCCAAGCAAAATACCCCCCCCCCCCCCCCCCCCCCCAATCCATAAAAAAAATAAAAAACAACAAAAAAAACACTTGAGTTATCACAGGTGGTACCCCTAGTAGGGGAGGTAATCTATATATGGTGGGAGGAGGTGCCCCAAAATGTCAAAATAAGATATAGGGTATATTTGGAATGAAGTCCAAAAGAGCTTGATGTGAACGACTGCAGAAGACTGCAACCAAAATGCCAATGGGCAAAATACCTGTGGAGACATGCAAAAAGATGGTCTGCAATTATAGGAAGCGTTTGATTGCTATAATAGCAAATAAAGGCTTTTCTATTGATTATTGCGAAGGGTATGAATAATTTTGAACTGGACACTTTTTACTCAAATGTAAATCAAAGCTGAGAAATGTATTCCCCACAATAATGCCTCTTGTACATGGTCTTCTTATCTTTTGGGAGACAAAATTTGCCAGGGTATGAATAACAGCACTGTATAACAGTAGCCAAATAGCACTATGCAACACATGATAAAAATTCAGCCATCAAATAAATCTGGAGATAGAGTAGGAACTGGAATGAAGGGATTTGATTCGGTCATGACATGAGACAACATGCCCCCTAGGGTGCTACTGAAGACAAAACTGACTTTGTGAAGCTATGAAGTCATAAAACACATGATACAAAACTGTAATTTTGCATGGGATACACAAAGATAATTCTAAATGAGTTATTCAAACTTCTCCATATACAGGGAGTGCAGAATTATTAGGCAAGTTGTATTTTTGAGGAATAATTTTATTATTGAACAACAACCATGTTCTCAATGAACCCAAAAAACTCATTAATATCAAAGCTGATTATTTTTGAAAGTAGTTTTTAGTTTTAGCTATTTTAGGGGGATATCTGTGTGTGCAGGTGACTATTACTGTGCATAATTATTAGGCAACTTAACAAAAAACAAATATATACCCATTTCAATTCTTTATTTTTACCAGTGAAACCAATATAACATCTCAACATTCACAAATATACATTTCTGACATTCAAAAACAAATCAGTGACCAATATAGCCACCTTTCTTTGCAAGGACATTCAAAAGCCTGCCATCCATGGATTCTGTCAGTGTTTTGATCTGTTCACCATCAACATTGCGTGCAGCAGCAACCACAGCCTCCCAGACACTGTTCAGAGAGGTGTACGGTTTTCCCTCCTTCTAAATCTCACATTTTATGATGGACCACAGGTTCTCAATGGGGTTCAGATCAGGTGAACAAGGAGGCCATGTCATTAGTTTTTCTTCTTTTATACCCTTTCTTGCCAGCCACGCTGTGGAGTACTTGGACGCATGTGATGGAGCATTGTCCTGCATGAAAATCATGTTTTTCTTGAAGGATGCAGACTTCTTCCTGTACCACTGCTTGAAGAAGGTGTCTTCCAGAAACTGGCAGTGGGACTGGGAGTTGAGCTTGACTCCATCCTCAACCCGAAAAGGCCCCACAAGCTCATCTTTGATGATACCAGCCCAAACCAGTACTCCACCTCCACCTTGCTGGCGTCTGAGTTGGACTGGAGCTCTCTGCCCTTTACCAATCCAGCCACGGGCCCATTCATCTGGCCCATCAAGACTCACTCTCATTTAATCAGTCCATAAAACCTTAGAAAAATCTGTCTTGAGATATTTCTTGGCCTTTTTTTGTCATTTCAGCTTGTGTGTCTTGTTCAGTGGTGGTCGTCTTTCAGCCTTTCTTACCTTGGCCATGTCTCTGAGTATTGCACACCTTGTGCTTTTGGGCACTCCAGTGATGTTGCAGCTCTGAAATATGGCCAAACTGGTGGCAAGTGGCATCTTGGCAGCTGCACGCTTGACTTTTCTCAGTTCATGGTCAGTTATTTTGCGATTTGGTTTTTCCACACGCTTCTTGCGACCCTGTTGACTATTTTGAATGAAACGCATGATTGTTCGATGATCACGCTTCAGAAGCTTTGATAGTTTAAGAGCGCTGCATCCCTTTGCAAGATATCTCACTATTTTTGACTTTTCTGAGCCTGTCAAGTCCTTCTTTTGAACCCATTTTGCCAAAGGAAAGGAAGTTGCCTAATTATGCACACCTGATATAGGGTGTTGATGTCATTAGACCACACCCCTTCTCATTACAGAGATGCACATCACCGAATATGCTTAATTGGTAGTAGGCTTTCGAGCCTATACAGCTTGGAGTAAGACAAAATGCATAAAGAGGATGATGTGGTCAAAATACTCATTTGCCTAATAATTCTGCACTCCCTATAAGTACAGCATATAGATGAATGAAGACATTCTTAAAGGACCACTCCCGCGAATCAATTTTTAATCATCCAACAGTAGATATTTCTAGTATATAGGAGTCTTGCTGTGGTTTTTTTTTTTATTTTGTGATGTCTCTTTAATTTACATTAGGTCTCTGAAATCTGAGTCCGTCAGTCCCTTGCATAACGTTGACGGACTTTTGTATGTAGACAGACATAGCAGGGGGATTTTTTTCAGGGTGTATAAAAAAAAATAAAAAAAAAGTCTAATGGTTTGTCCCAGCAAACTCAACTGTCTATTACAATGCTTGCGTTTACCCTCATCAATAAACGTTAAACAGAAGGACCCCCGCATTCAGGCATCCCGCAGGCTGTGATGGAGGCAGCTGTCAGCGCAGACTTTGCTGCGCAATGAGACGCTCTTACTGGCTTCGCCTGCAGGTCTGCCACTGATGACGAGTGCGTTATGACTGAGCTGCGATAAGACAGGGGGCAGCACATACTGTCAATAACAGTGCAGAGCCTGAGCCGCTCTGTAGTGTTATTGACAGTATGTGCTGGGACAAACCATTTGACTGAAAAAAACCACACAGCAAGACTCCTATATACTAGAAATATCTACTGTTGGATGATTAAAAATTAATTGATTCATGGGAGTGGTCCTTTAAGGTAGCCATACATCTAGCAATTTTGGCAGCCAAAAGACCAAGAGACAGATCTGTCCCTGATTGAATCTGATTGGAGAGAGATTTGTTGGCTGCCCTAAACCACAGGCCGATTCCGGATTGATTTCAGCATTAGATCTCTTGGGAAACGGCTTTTTGACACCACATGAACCACCTCTGTTGCTGGCCCCCTAGTGTAAAAGTGCCTTCCTATGCATGGGCCTGAGATTTCCCAGCATGTTGGATCAATATATATGCTACAAATTTCGGCCCACAAGGTCGCATCGTTGATCGGGTAGGTTTTTGGCGGCACTCATAATTAACGAACCGGAAGGTCGATCGGCTGTCAAGTCGAATAATGTATGGGCAACTTTATACCTTTATTTCTCTGTTATCTCTTAAAGTGTGCCTGAAGCAGGGAGAGAAGATTAGATACTCACCTTAGTAGAGGGGATTATTCAGAGGCTTCCCAGCTCATCCTGCTGCCCATCTTGGTCCAGCTCCAGGGCCCCTCTGAACATATTAGTTCTTGTGGCTGTGCTCCTATGCGTGTACAAGCACAACTGCACTGTCTGTACTAGTAAATTCCATGCCTGCACGGTAACACGAAGCTGCTCGTGCACCACTTTTTTCCTCTGTGCACAAGGGGTTTCTTGCTGCTGCACATGTGCGGACTGTACTCCCACCTGTGTAGTATGGCCATGCTGGTACATGTATGGGAGCACAGCCACAAAGAGGAAGAGGGTCCTGAGCAGGAGGGCCCGGGAAGCCCTGAACATCCAGACTCTTTCCTCTACTAAGGCAAGTTTATAATTTTGCTTTAAGCCTTGTACACACTGGACAATCCTATGATGAAACAATTGTTTTGAGATATCTTAGCTGAGGATCTAGCGCAGCCTTTCTCAACCTTTCTACCCTGGAGGAACCCTGCAAATAATTTTTGGATCGCAAGGAACCCCTGCAAACAATTTTTTGATCTCGAGGAACCCCTGTATTTATTTTGCAGGAGGTATGGTCTTTAAAAGTACAGGATCTTCTCAAAAAATTAGCATATTGTGATAAAGTTCATTATTTTCTGTAATGTACTGATAAACAGACTTTCATATATTTTAGATTCAAATACACACAACTGAAGTAGTTCAAGCCTTTTATTGTTTTAATATTAATAATTTTGGCATACAGCTCATGAAAACCCAAAATTCCTATCTCAAAAAATTAGCATATTTCATCCGACCAATAAAAGAAAAGTGTTTTTAAAACAAAAAAAGTCAACCTTCAAATAATTATGTTCAGTTATGCACTCAATACTTGGTAGGGAATCCTTTTGCAGAAATGACTGCTTCAATGCGGCGTGACATGGAGGCAATCAGCATGTGGCACTGCTCAGGTGTTATGGAGGCCCAGGATGCTTCGATAGCGGCCTTAAGCTCATCCCGAGTGTTGGGTCTTGCGTCTCAACTTTCTCTTCACAATATGCCACAGGTTCTCTATGGGGTTCAGGTCAGGAGAGTTGGCAGGCCAATTGAGCACAGTAATACCATGGTCAGTAAACCATTTACCAGTGGTTTTGGCACTGTGAGCATGTGCCAGGTTGTGCTGAAAAATGAAATCATCTCCATAAAGCTTTTCAGCAGATGGAAGCATGAAGTACTCCAAAATCTCCTGGTAGCTAGCTGAATTGACCCTGCCCTTGATAAAACACAGTGGACCAACATCAGCAGCTGACATGGCACCCCAGACCATCACTGACTGTGGGTACTTCACACTGGACTTCAGGCATTTTGGCATTCCCTCTCCCCAGTCTTCCTCCAGACTCTGTCACCTTGATTTCCAAATGACATGTAAAAGTTGTTTTCATCCGAAAAAAGTACTTTGGACCACTAAGCAACAGTCCAGTGCTGCTTCTCTGTAGCCCAGGTCAGGCGTTTCTGCTGCTGTTTCTGGTTCAAAAGTGGGTTCATGCTTCCATCTGCTGAAAAGCTTTATGGAGATGAAGATTTCATTTTTCAGCACGACCTGGCACCTGCTCACAGTGCCCAAACCACTGGTAAATGGTTTACTGACCATGGTATTACTGTGCTCAATTGGCCTGCCAACTCTCCTGACCTGAACCCCATAGAGAATCTGTGGGATATTGTGAAGAGAAAGTTGAGAGACGCAAGACCCAACACTCTGGATGAGCTTAAGGCCGCTATCGAAGCATCCTGGGCCTCCATAACACCTGAGCAGTGCCACAGGCTGATTGCCTCCATGCCACGCCGCATTGAAGCAGTCATTTCTGCAAAAGGATTCCCGACCAAGTATTGAGTGCATAACTGAACATAATTATTTGAAGTTGTAGATTAGGCCACGCTTGGATTGCTGTGTGGAGACGCGAGCGTGACAATGAGGAGGACGTCCGTATGAGGTTTATGATATGCGCATATTTTTATGGTGAAATGTGAGTGCACTACTTGCTTTTAAGTTGTTTTAATAAATGGTAATACACTATTGCGATTCCGTTTTGAGTTTTTAAGGAGAAAGACTGTGCTGGAACAAGGAAGGTGTATTAGAAGCGCTGTAAGCTGATCTGTCATACGGTCAGCCACTAGATCTGGTGAGCCTTTAACCTACTAGTTGTACACACTGGGTGTGTGGTGTCTGTTAACTTAGCACTGGTGACCAGCAGTGTTGGTGGAGGGATATCTGTCTGTCCGTCTGATGTAAACAGTATCACGCTATGTCAGCGTTTTCTCCCTGAGCTATACACGGAAAAGCACTGAGAGGATCATCAGCTGCTATCTACTACATGCTGTTTATGCTGATCATAATCAATCAGCCAACGTTTCTGGTGAGCGTGATATGCACTATTGGGATGGAGATCTTTATTGATGGACTTGAAAGTGGACTGTATTGATGTATTAGGAGTTTTGGATTGTATTATGACCTATGTCTGGCTGATGTACAGAGCGCTATACTTATAATCGACAACTTGTTTAGGGTGCCAATACTCACCCATTTGTACAGCGATCCATTTAGCCAGTGTGAAGTAACTAGTGTTTGACACTTAAGTATATGTACCTTGTATTGTATCTGCTAGAGTCTTGAGAAGAAGAGCGCACATACCACCTTTTCCTTACATATAATTATTTGAAGGTTGACTTTTTTTGTTTTAAAAACACTTTTCTTTTATTGGTCGGATGAATGTGCTAATTTGGTAGGATGAATATGCTAATTTTTTGAGATCGGAAATTTGGGTTTTTTATGAGCTGTATGCCAAAATCATCAATATTAAAAACAATAAAAGGCTTGAACTACTTCAGTTGTGTGTAATGAATCTAAAATATATGAAAGTCTAATGTTTATCAGTACATTACAGAAAATAATGAACTTTATCACAATATGCTAATTTTTTGAGAATATCCTGTATGTGTAGCTGTTTATTTCACTATGCCCTATTACACTGTCACTCATTACACTGTGTCCTGAGCCCCAATTTAGTGCTTCTTGTTAGAGTACCACCTATTATAGTGTGCTCTATTATACTTCCCCCACGATGGGGTAAAATGCCAAGGAACCCCTGCAGAGTGCTCAAGGAACCCTGGGGTTCCTAGGAACCCTGGTTGAGAAAGCCTGATCTAGCGTGTGTACAGCTGACCTCTGAAGTTGTTGCCAGATTGCTAAATGGTCAACAACAAAGGAGCACATTTTTCTCTTTAGTCTACCAGGCCAGAAACCACTTGCTTATTTATCACCCACCTCCCCAATAAGCCAGCATATGCTTGGCTATACCTGAATAGGGTGTCTGTACAGCTCTCATTTTCAGAGCGGTCGACCTAACAACTGCTTAACAGCAACAGTTACCGGAGGTGTGTATGAGTCTTTAGACATTTTCCTGAAGAAGTTGCAGAAGAAAAAAAAAAAAAAAAAAAAAAACACAGGAGAAGAAGAATTAATGATGTGATTCTCCATTCTCACAGACTGTTCACCAGAATTATAAACTGAAAGCGGTCAATACTACAGTATCAGTGTTCTCCCCAGGCTATTTTAGCCGGGTGCTGCACCCGGCTAATTTTTGGTGAGCACCCGGCTGTCATCGGCTCGCCTCCTCATCATCTTCCTATGTTGTAAGCAGAGTTGCACAGAGAAGCACTTCCGCTGTTTCCCACCCGACCACTTTTTCATGCCACCCGGCTGGAAAAAATTTCTGGGGAGAATACTGAGTATAACAGGAGATATTGGCAGAGCTTCCAAATACAGGCTGCACCAGAGTTGACCAGCTGCATAGATATGCAGAGTCCAAAACACGGGAAGATTACACATTAGCTTCCAAAACAGTTTGCGCCCTGTACTATACTACTGTATGTTAACAAGGTATTAAAACACTGAGTCTAGGTGCACACTTAGCAGAAATGCTAGCATTGCAGAAAACGCTGCATTTTTGCCACTAAAGGGACGCTGGTTTTGTTGCATATTATGCAAAAAAATGCATCAAAAACGCACATAGTGAAAGTCAATGGGAACACAATGTATTGCGTTTCATATGCATTTTTTTTCAAAACAATTAAAAATTGATTTGTGAAGTATTTCCGCTTCATGTTGTCTTCCAAGTGATTTGCATAAACCGCAATGTAAAAACGCATTGAAAAAGCATAAAAAAAAAAACAAACACATGTGTTTTGTATATGCGAACTGCAATTGTGTAAAAACGCTAGAAAAAAACATATGCGGAAAAAAACCACTAAAAATGCACCCACAAAAAAAAAAAAATGAACAGTGCATAAAACGCACCCTTTCCCGTTGTTTTATGTGTACACCCAGCCTAAAGCCTTTTACAAACACTACACTGTTAACAGTTGAGGCGGCTGTTAAGAGGTGCCTCTGCCAGGAATCTAGAACATGTACAACGTCCCCTGACCAGTCTCTGATCAATCTGGAGTGTCTGATTGTCTCAGCTGAGTGCAGGCCAAGGGCATCATTCAATGTATCCCTGCCTCTTCTGCCATGAGCACCGGGGATTACCGATCCACTAGCACCAGAGAAATGCAAGAGCCTGCACCCATTACTTACCCATGGCCCACACCACCATGGCACCCAGTACCCATTTATGCCCTGCACCCACATGGCATCCAGTAGCACCACTTAGCACCCACCCACCCACAAAATACCCACTAGCACACAAGACACAGAACATTTATATTGCACTTTTCTCCTGGCAGACTCAAAGCGCCAGAGCTGCAGCCACTAGGGTGCACCTGACACTTACATGGTACCCAAGACCACTTAGTATCCACACTGCAACCAGTGCCACCTAATGTCTTTCACCCAGCAACCATATGGCAGCTAGTATTAATTAGCATCCAGTACCAGTTAGCAACCTTATTATACCCAGTACTAGTCTACACACACACGGCACCTATACTATTCAGCACCACCTGCAACTTGACACCAAATACCCTTTGTAACTTGGCACCCACTGGAGCTTTGTACACCCTACTTGTCTGTCATTCATTACCTACTACTTGTCAACTGACCCGTTTCTACGGGCACGCAAATGGTGTGACCGCCCGGGGCGCCGGATTAAGCGTCAGGGAGGACGGTCGCAACGGCTTGGGGAAAGGGCATAGTGGAGTTTAAACACGCCTTCCTCAGTCCTTGCATGCACGCAGCCTCTATCTTCTTCCTGTCCAAGTGTCAATCGTGTTGGTAACAGCGCCCCCTGTGATGATGTAACCGCATGTCATCACAGGGGGCACTCTTACCAATGCAACGGGCGCCGCGAACAGGAAGAAAAAGGCTGCATGCGTGTGGGGATGGCGGAAGGAGAGTTGAAACTGCGGGCACCTACCTACCTAACCTATACCAAGAGCACCTATCTATCCAACCTATACTGCGGGTACCTATCTATCTAACCTATATTGCAAGCACATACCTATCTAACCTATACTGGAGGCAACTATATGGGCCACCTATAGCTGGCTACCTATACTGGGAGCAACTAGACCTGGCTAACCTATACTGCGTCTATGTTTCCACGTGGGGGGTGGCGATTTTTACACCCTCGCCCTGGGTGCAATTTAGCCTAGAAACTGCCCTGCTTGTCAACCCACTATCGGTGAGTGCATATGTAAAGTATAGTACTAATGTATAAAACTTAATTTGCAGCCACCAACCCTAAATTCAACCATATATCAAAATAAATGATTTCATGAGCAAAGGGAGTGCATAAATTTACATACAAAATGTGCATAAACGCAAAATTTGCATCTCATTCACCATCTATTCTTACAGAAGAGTTGTTACTTATTTAAAAGATCCCTGTGTACACATCAGATGTACAGTCAAAATCAGATATGTATATCTGATTTAAAAAAATACAGTGACTGCTTTATTGCAGCACCACAAGGATCTTGTATTTTAATGGTTCATTTCATGTTTGTGGACTGAGCACTGCTATCACTGTATATATAAGCGTTATTTATGATGATGATTATCTGAGAAATAGAACATTTTATCAGTTGGTGCATTTTTTTCACGACTGACTCCAAGTACCCAAAATTTCTCTGACTCCGACTCCACAGCCCTGGAAAAAACCAGCAATTGGCAGACATCAGTGCCGTGAAGATATTACACCAAACGATAGGCAGATATCAGTGACATGCAGATATTACCAGCAATTGGCAGACACCAGTGACCTCAGATATTACCAAGTTTGGCAACATCAGTGACATGCAGATACTACCAGCAATTGGCAGAGATCAGAGACATACATATATTATGCCGGGCATACACGGCTCGTTTATTGCGCCGGATCGAGCCAGCGGCTCGTCCGCGCCGGCGCTTCCTTATCACCGCTCGATTCCCTGCCATTGTCCGCCGGTGGGAATCGAGCGGGTGCGGGTCGAGCGGCATGATCGGGCCAGCTAAATATTATCAGCTGACCGGATCAGCTGGTCGATACACAGTACAGAAACGTACCGTGTATCCCCAGCATTACAGACGATTGGCAGACATCAGTGGCATGCAGATATTACCGGCGACTGGCCAACATCAGTAAAATCGAAAAGAGGGATCCGCACTCAAGGTTCAGACACACCTACCAACTATCTGTCCAACTACGGTATCTACTAAACTTGTCTGTTAAGCCCCATACAACGTTTGTTGTGAAACAAGTTGAAACAACTAAAAAAGTATTTTGCTATTGTTCAAACAGCTGATAGGACTGATAAGAAGTCAATCCAATTGTTGGATTGACTTCTTATCAGTCTTATCAGCTTTTAGAACAGTAGAAAAATACTTTTTTTTAGTTTTCATCTTGTTTCACAACAAAAGCTGTTTGACAATTGTGCTGCATAAAAGACAGCTGTGAACGTGTGAATGGGGCTTAACAGACTAGTTGGGCAGAAAGTTGGTAGGTGTGTATGAACCTTAAGTCTTGATAAGGAACATTGTTAAGAGCTTATTGTTCCAGCACACTAATCATGAAAACATCTACTGTCACAGCCTATGACGGTACATGTTGTCATGATTTCTGTGCTGGAAGAATAAAATCCTAATGTTCCTTATCAAGAGAGTGTGAACCCCTCTTTTCGATTGTTTGGATTACCTGCCATTAGGATCCTGCACCAGCATCAACTATCTGCAGGTGTGCGGTCCTTACGATTGGGAGACATCAATGACATGCACATATTACCAGCGATTGTCAGACAACCGTGACATGCAGATATCACAGACGACTAGCTGACATCATTGACATGCAGATATTACCAGCGATTGGCAGACACAAGTGACATGCAGATATTACCAGTATTGACACACTTCAGTGACATGCAGATATTACCAGCAATAGGCAGACAACAGAGATGAAAAATTATGGTACTTGTAATATGCTTCTGAGTAAAATGCCACTTCTCATAAATAAAGAATTTCAATAGGATTTAGTAGGATAATTTAGGCAATATTTTGTTGTTGTTCTTGAATCAGCTAAATAAATAGTCCAGAGCTGGGATTCAGAGTATACTAAACTACAAAGTAAACAAAATATGCTAGTTTGCTCTATAATGGAGGCCAGGCTCCCCTCCTTGCATTTCCCAAGTAGTTCCAGGCACCCAGTGCTCTGCTGTGGTTTCTACACACTCACACAGCAATTTAAAACCTAGACAAGGGGAACTGGGAATACAACAGGAAATGTATGTCTCATTCTACAATATGACATGTGCCAGATCTATTATCTTTTACAGGAAAATAGCAGAGCAGCAGCTTAACATATAAAAATATAGTTACTTAGCCATTGTATACAGTATATGGTGTTTACTGATTAAGCCAAACAACTGTGCTAAATAAATATAACCAGACACAGGACATCCCATGCTTCTTTTGTTGCAAACACAACCTCCTTTCTTGTAATGCATTGTTAAGCAGGATTATATAGGTTACTGTAACTGTACGCTGTAGCACAGGCGCTTAGCAACTTTCAAGCACACAAAGCTACAATAAGAGTTTGCGATACCAGCAGATCTAGTGTATGATCTCATGCAAATGCCAGATATGAAAAAAACAACACTTTCTCTGCTTCACTTATCATGCAATTATTTATTACGCAAAGAAATACATAAAATAAATGCTGCACATATAGTACACATTCAATATAGCAAGATAATGAAGAAACTGAATCAAGGGAAGAGTTTACAAATCTTCTACAATCGTTACAGACTTAACAGGATGTTAAATTTGACCTAATGTCTGGTACACACCATGCAATTTCCCACCAGATTGAAGGGTCGAAACATTAATTACCAACACGTCTGACCTGCTCCTGATAGAGAGTGGGATCGATTTTCAGATCAGTACTGCACAAAATCAGCCCCGTTCTCAATCGGGAGCAGATGAGACCTGTCAAATTATCAATTCAACCCATCGATCTGATTTTAAAATTAGATGGTGTGTATTTTGTTCTACAAGACCTGGAATTAGAGGAGGCATTGGTCTTGTTTAGGTGACCCAGCAGGAAACTCCATAGGGAAATTATGGTAATGTGATAGGGTGGACAGAACCCTCTTGAACGGCTAGGTTTCAGATAGGTTATACAGTAATAAACTACACCCACACTATTCAGCCAAAATGCTTTGTGTTGTAGAGGGTGCTGTGATTGGACAACTGTTCCCTATGAGGTTTCCTGCTAGGTCCTCTAAACTAGACTAGCGCCTTAGATGGTGCTGAACTTGCACTTAGAATTGGATTAGCTAAGCAGGGCTGTGGAGTCCGAACAAAAATCATCCGACTCCAACTTTGACTCCTCCGTTTATTAAACCACTGACTCGGACTCCAGGTACCTAAAATGGCTCAGACTTCTCAATTCTGACTCCTTTAAAGGGGTTCTGTGGAGTGCTGAAATAAAACACAAACTGACACTTAACTGGGGCTTCTATCAGCCCCCTGTAGCGGTCATGTCCCGCGACGTCCTCCAATCACTCTTCCCGGTCTAATTACGCGTCTAGCACATTGCGCGCGTGCCCGCTCCCATCACCGGGAGCTTACTGCGCAGACGCAACCTTGTACTGCGCCTGCACACTAAGCTCCCTGAGACGCGGGAGTGCGCACTATTCGTCTTGTTAGACGAATAATTGACCGGTGCCGGAGGACATGACAGCTACAGGGGATAGAAGCTGATAGAAGCCCCAGGTAAGTGTCAGTTTATTTCTGCACTCCCAGCCGTGCCTGGGGAGAAGTCGACGAGAGATGGGTCTCCCTGCGTGTGGCAAAGTAGGGGAATATAACATACATATTCCCCCTACTGATTACCTATACTCCTCCCTGGTCAGTGCTGTGGAGTCAGTACAAAAATCATGTGACTCCAACTCCTCAGTTTATAAACCCTCCAACTCCAGGTGCCCCAAATCACTCTTACTCCTCGACTCCGATTCCTTTGTCCAATACTTACCAGGGCTGTGGATTTTGTACAAAAATCTTCCGACTCCTCAGTTTATGAAACTACCGACTCCAACTCTAGGTACCAAAATTGCTCTGACTGCAACTCCACAGCCCTACCCCTTCTAGCATAATTTAGGGTCCAGCTATTGCCAGCACCTGAATTACAGCAGGACAACGCATACTTGGTCATGTACCTATACCATTATAGCTATAGCGCTCAGGTCCTGCACAGCACAGCGTGCGCTAAAATGATCTCCCTACCAATTCTGGTTCTTGAAGTACAAAACATTTAAGCAAAGTCAAAAGTTTCTCTCCAAAAAAATGGTGGAGATGTATCAAAACCAGCATAAGGAAAACTGATGCAAAAATGTTGCAGAAGTGGACGGAGCAATTGCTCAGAATTACTATGACAACTACTCCACTTTTGCTCAAGTTGGTCTAATGTTCCTTGCACAGTTTGCCACAATCCTCTTCATTCTCCTGACAAGTGACAACCAAGAGACGTGCGCCCACTCTGCCAGATAGGCTATTCTTTGCTGGTACATCTGCAATACATGAACCATCAACCTACAGATTCGAGGCACACGCGTGGCACAAGTCTGCGACGAAAACTCCAGAAAACGCATTACGCGCGCCGCGATCTCCTCACAGCGCAACACCATAGCAGCAATACAGAACAGACGCTTTCACACCATACTATTACCTTTTGCTAAGCGGTCGGACCCGCAGCGCTACCCTGACGTTGGCCATTTCCACAGAGCAGCCTCATGTCCTGCCACAGACAGCCGTCCCAGTCATCATCATACCGCTACTCGGAGCAGCTCCAGTCCCCGGACCCCCGGCCGGAACACTGACTGACTGACTGCTGCTCGGGGTGTGATCGCTCCGCAGCACAAGCGTTGTGGGGGCGGGGACTGCTACAATAACAATCCTGTGGACGGGGTGTGGCATCCCTGAAAGAAGTTTTGTAGCCCCGACCCCTCTGCGCGGTCCTTTGGTTTGTTCCAGCCTATTCTGCATTTGTAGGCAGCTGCCACTTTCTTACCTAAAAAGGGGCGTGTCTGCTGTCAAACCTGATGAGAACAGTAGTAGCTGTCTCTGTAACCAGGGTAGAATACAAAGTGGACTTCCATCGTCAATGAAAATGCTAAATTCTTAGTGTAGTTTGCCTTCTTGAAACAGAAGGAATTTGCAATAATTCAGCTTTAGGGGAACATCTATGGTTACCCACAATGCACCATAACTGAATATGCAAATGATCTCTTTATGCCCCTGAAGCCAGGCTTGCATCCAGAACAGCTGGTATCTAGCAAAGCAATAGCTTTAAATTTTACAGAACCACCACACCAACTTTTGTTCATCACCAGTCTGAAACAGGCTGTCTGCAAGGGGGGTTGGTGTGGCTCTGTAAAATGTAAAGCTATTGCCTTGCTACACACCAGTGGTTCTGGATGCAAGCCTGGCTTCAGGGACATAGATAATTTGCATACTCAGTAACGGTGCATTATGGGTAACCACAGACGTTTACTTCTAAATTATTGTAAATTCCTTCTGTTTCAAGAAGACAAAGCACACTAAACATTGCTTTTTAGTAGGAGGGTTTTTCGGGTCTTTTAGTCCACTATACTTTCCTTGTGGTTTTGGGTCACCCCAAGCTGCTTGGTTAATGCTAAATGCTATAAAACTTTATTATTTATTTATTTTATTTTTGCAGCTAGTTCCAAATTAAAGTGTATATGAGACAATAAAAGCAGAGGAATTTATACTTGTCTGGGGCTTCCTCCAGATGGCTGTAGTCTGGTCCCCTGCCATCTCCCAGTCACCTATGTTACACCAGTGTCAGCCCCTGTAATGTCCCTGACTGAGTTAGTCAGGGACTACTGTGCATGTGTAGTTCTAGCCGCTTCACCCCTATTGTGCTCCCGTAGTCGGAAGCGTTCTGTGTGTGTACGCAGTTCATTAAGACTAACTGTGCTTGTGCAGGACACTCCCACCCACAGGAGCACGATTGGGGGTTGTGTGGGAATGCACGTGGCCCACAACCTGTCTGGATCGCATACTCCGACAGTGACCGGTCAGACATGGATGGAGCGAGCGGACTACAGGTGGCTGGAGGAAGCCCCAGGTAAGTATAAATCCTTGTGCCATCATTGTCTTAGGTTTACCTTCAGCTTTTTATTTCATCATCTGTACTTTGGAGTACATGCTGCCCAGAAAGTCCATCTACCTGTATGGTCTGGTTCACACTGGGGGAGATTGTGATGCGCTTGCTGATCACCAGCGATTGGTAAAGCGCTAGTGCAGTGACTCTCTATGAGAAAGAAAGATCCCGCAGCAATTATAATCTTGTTGTATGTAGCATGTTTCAGAGCGATTCAGCATGAATTACTGTCCATGTGTAGCCCTTGGCATGCACCTCCTTAGTCACGCTCCTGTGACCGAGAATGTTCTGTGCCTGCGCAGATATAAGTCTTAACTAACTGCCCAGGCACAGAAAGTTCCTGGCCGATTGGAGCGTAACCAAGTAGGCACGTTGCTGGGGCCACACAGGCACAGCAGTCCCTGACTACCGTGGCGGAACGGGCGAGTCTTGACCGACACAGAGAGAGCCCACAGCCTACAGGGGGCTGGAGGAAGCCCCAGATAAGTATAAATTCTTGTGTTTGTTACCTCTCAGGTTTACTTTAAGCATTGGGCTGCCCAAGTAACTATAGGGGAGCAGTCCCTGCAACTTCAGGGAGGCCAGAGATGTGCCCCCCCCCCCCCCCCCCCCAACTACTAACCTTCCCTTCCTGAATATCCTTCAGATCAGGTGTTTTTGTGGCTACACTTGTCATGGGTGTAAGGATCAATGGCCACACTTGTTTTAAGACCATTGTAGGATGGACCCCCAGGTTGTAAAGATCACCAAGGTGGTGCAAGGGAAGGGGTGTCAACATCGGGGGGGGGGCATCATGTTTTGCTGGGGGGCCCCGTGAATTGTAGTTATGCCACTGATTGGGCCGTATCAGTTAAAGGGTTCTGTCGGCTCCAGGGTGTCCATTTACTCTTTCAAGCTGCCTTTAAGGGACAACTGTAGCAAAAGATCTAGAGGCTGCCATATTTACTTCCTTTTAAGAAATACTAGTTGCCTGGCTCCCCTGTTGATCTTCTGCCTTGTCAGGTTCACTTGGTTGATGCACACATGCTTTTTCTCTGATTATAGTCTCCATTTATTCTTTCAAGCTGCCTTTAAAAGACAACTGTAGTGAAAGATCTAGAGGCTGCCATATTTACTTCCTTTTGAGAAATACTGGTTGCCTGGCTTCCCTGTTGATCTTCTGCCTCTAATACTTTTAGCCATAGACCCTGAACAAGCATTACTTCTGATTTGTTTCACATCTTAAAGAGAACCTGAACTGAAAATAAAAAGTAAAAATAACCATAAACAGGTCATACTTACCTCCTGTGTAGTCTACTTCTCAATCTCTTTTTTCTCTCCTCCGTCCCGTTTGTCTACTGTGATCAATGGAATTCTCTGTCCTCCATTTTAAAAACGGCCATTACCCCATAACAGCTTCCTGGTCAGCACACTGTTAAGGCCCATACACACGGGCTACAACTGTTGCTGGAAACACATGGCGCGCGCATGTTGCGGCAACAGGCCCTCCATGTGTATGAGGCGCGCGCAAGCAACTGTTGCTAATCAGAGCTGTCTCCAGGCGATTAACTTGTTCAATCCCCGGCAACAGCTGTTGCAGCAACCGTCCCTAGTAGACTGTAATATCACTCACTTGAGGCATAGGGAACCATGGACATTACCTTGCACATTCAATTGTAACTGACAGCTGCTGATATATAACTGACAACAACTGGTATATTTCAGTTCTGACAAAATATTGTCAAAACTAAAAGGGATCACTGTAAGAAGAAAATGGTGAGCCAGTGAGAGGAACTGACGGTGAGGTAATATTCATTTGCAGCTACGTCATGGGTTTATTTTAAATAATTTTACTCACTTCAGGTTCCCTTTAAAAGTGTGGATTTTAAACTGCTACTGTGACAGTTTAATATTATCCTATATAATCAAACCCCATGTGTCCCTGCATCATCCTCCTGTCCCTGTGTTTTGACTACTGCGCACGTGTAGCCGTTGGGACAGGAAGAGGACGGGGCCAGGGGGCTGGCGGGCAATGCAGTCGTGCATCCTGGGGTCGCCTAGTGCCTGTTCTCTAACAGGCATATTTAATTAACTTAAAAGGACCCTGAGCAAAGGGGATAAAAAAAAAAAAAAAAAAAAAAAGAGATCTGGACTTACCGGGGACTTCTTTCAGCCCCCCCCCCCCCCCCTCGCAGTCTGCAAGGTCCCTTAGTGTCCTCTGTGACCCCTCCGTGGTCCCGCTTCTGCCTCCGTAAACATACCGACTTCGGATGAAGTTGTGCATGCGCGTCCCGGCCAGGCACTCAGCGTGTCATCACGCCAGTCACCGTAAGGGTCCTGCGCATGTGCTGTTTAGTCTTTCAAGTACCGCGCATGCGCATGTAATTTGGACATTTTAAAGGACAACTGAAGTGAGAATATGAAGGCTGCCATATTTCCTTTTACACAGTACTAGTTGCCTGGCAGTCCTGCTGATCTATTTGGATGCAATAGTATCTGAATTACAACAGAAACTAGCATGCAGCTAATCTTGTCAGATCTGACAATGTCAGAAACACCTGAAATTGCTGCATGCTTGTTCAGAGTCTATAGTTAATTGTATTAGCAGCAATGGCTAACCTTGGCATTCCAGCTGTGACAAAACTACAAATCTCATCATGCCTCTCCCTCCCCGAGTTATGCTTAGAGCTGTCAGAGTATTGCAAAGACTCATGGGACTTGTAGTTCCACCACAGCTGGAGTGCCAAGGTTAGCCATCGCTGTATTAGAGGCAGAGGATCAGCAGGGCAACTGGTATTGCTCAAAAAGAAATAAAAATAGCAGCCTCTGTTTACCTCTCACTTCAGTTGTCCTTTAACTACTATTCGACCACCCGTCTCCAATGGGCGTGGTCGAGGCGGACGGCAGCCCAGGACCGCCTAATGCCAATTGGCGTCAAATCCTGGGACTGCAGTTTGCAGATCGCACGCAGGCTGCGCGTGCATCTCCTGCTCGGGGGGGGGGCTTCAGTCTCCAAGCGGCGATTGCCGCACGGGAGACTGTTAGACTGTAAAACCGCTGTCTTTTGTTACTACAGTGCTGCGATCATCAGCAGCCCTGTACTGGGGACAGCCGTGTGACACGCTGAGAGCGATTGGCTCTCATAGGCAGAAGCCTATGACAGCCGATCGCTAGGACTGGCCGGCTGGGGGGAGGGAGGGTTTAAAAAAAATAAAAGAAAAGAAATTAGTAAAGTAATAAAAAAAATAAATAAAGAACAAATATTTATATAAAAAAGAAATTAAACACGGGGGGGGGGGGGGGGGGAATCAGACCCCACCAACAGAGAGCTCTGTTGGTGGGGGAAAAAGGAGGGGGGAGAAATCACTTGTGCAGCCCTGCAGCTTGGCCTTAAAGCTGCAGTGGACAATTAAACAAAAACAGCCTGGGTCTTTAGCACTGTGGTCCTGAAGAGGTTAAGTGAAAGCAATGTGGCCAGTTGCTTACTTGGGGCTTCTTTGATCCCACTGAAGTCCTACTGGTCCCTTGCCATCATTCCATGCTGCTCCATTCAGCTGCTCTGCCCCTCAGTAAGCTACATGCCTAGGCCTCGCGCCTCGTCCATCGCACAGAAGCGTTTTCTGCTTGAGCAGGAACTAAAGAGGCCCCAGGTAAGCTAAACTGGCAAGATTTATTTCACGTAACAGTCCCTTTTAAACGGATCCTGACTGAGGTGAGAGACATATGGAGGCTGCCATATTTATTTCCTTTTAAACAATACCAGTTGTCTGGCAGCCCTGCTGGTCTTTCTGGTCAGCAGTATCTGAATCATCCACCTGAAACAAACATGCAGCTAATCTTGTGAGATATTTTGTCAGAAACATCCAATCTGCATTGCTTGTCTATGGCTGAAAGTATTGGAGGCAGCCTCCCTATATCTCTAAAGGTACATACACACATCTAATGTTTCCAAACCACCACTCGTTTGGACATCTGAACGACCAGTCGTTTGGACCTCAAATCGGGCGTGTGTACAAACGATTGTTCAGCTGATAAGACTGTATTTGACTGATCCGCCAAGCGGATCAGTCAAAACCAGCGTTATCAGCTCAACGACCATTTGTACACACGCCCGATTTGAAGTCCAAACGATCGGTCTGAACGACCGGTCGTTTGGAAAAATCAGATGTGTGTACGCACCTTAACTTCTGGTTCCATTTAAAATGGGATCTTCACATCTGAGTGGAGAGTACCTTTTTAAGTGAAAAACTCTAGCTTTTCTTACATTATTGGCTATAAGGTACAATCCTAAAGTGACCAGTACTTTGTAACGCTTACAAGGAAGCGTGTGGCCAGGGGCTGAAAATAAAAGGATAGTCGAGGAGCTGCGAGAGCACAGGACGGCTTCAGAGGGCTTGGGGAAGCCCCAAGTAAGTGAAACTATTGTTTCTTTAAAGTGAACCTAAAGCCATAAAAAAAAAAAAAAAATGAGATGAACTCACCTGGGGCTTCCCTCAGCCCCCTGCAGCCGATCAATGCCCTCGCAGCTCCGCTCCGATGCCTCTGGACCCGCCGGCGACGACTTCCGGTTTCGCCGTCACCGGCCGACAGGCATGGGAAAGCGAGTGATTGTTCGCGTTCCCAGCCTGTATATCGCCCCCTATGCTGCTATGCTGCTAAGGAGCCGCAATAGCAGCATAGGGGGCGATATACAGGCTGGGAACGCGAACAATCACTTGCGTTCCCATGCCTGTCGGCCGGTGACGGCGAAACCGGAAGTCATCGCCGGCAGGTCCAGAGGCATCGGAGCGGAGCTGCGAGGGCACCGATCGGCTGCAGGGGGCTGAGGGAAGCCCCAGGTGAGTTCATCTCTTTTTTTTTTTTTTTTTACTTAAGGTTATCTTTAACACAGTTAAGGTTCACATTAAAGGGAACCTTAACTGAACGGCGGGGGGCAAAGAGTTTCACTTACCTGGGGCTATTACCAGCCCCCTGCAGCAGTCCTGTGCCCTCGGAGCCGCTCTGGAATCCTCCGGTCCCCCGCTGTCATTTAGTTTCGTTTTTGACGACTCACAAGTCGGCCGCCCGCCATGCGTATTATTGGACGCATTCCCTACTGCAATTAGCGCTGTTGCGGACCGCAACGCTTACAAAGATACGCGTTGCCGCATTCCTCACCGCAACAGCGCTAGTTGCAGTAGGGAATGCATCCAATAATACGCATGGCGGGCGGCCGACTGGTGAGTCGTCAAAAACGAAACTAAATGACAGCGGGGGACCGGAGGATTCCAGAGCGGCTCCGATGGCACAGGACTGCTGCAGGGGGCTGGTAATAGCCCCAGGTAAGTGAAACTCTTTACCCCCCATTCAGTTAAGGTTCCCTTTAAGTATGTTGTTGTTGTAATAATAATAATAATAAGATGATATTGAAGACATTCACAAAGCAATGCTTATTTTTCTGCCCAGTTTTATTATACTCTGATAGTACATGTTCAATAAAAGGCGATTGTTGAATGACTGCTTTGTCTTCATTGTGATATGATGATGTCATACATATGTCCAGTCTTGAAATTCCAGTCAAGGTGTTTTTTCTTTTTCATCTGTTAACCTGAACTTGTTGCTTATCTTGAAACATAACAGCATTTTATTATATTTAATGAATAAAGAATTTTGTGCCAGCATGCTGACCACTTGCAGAGGATCTTACAACTGAGCAGGTCAGACAAGCTGAGGATCTGCAACAGAAAAGGTAGTCAGAGAAGAAGAGATCAGCAACAGGTACCCAAACAGAGATTGGCAACAGGATAGGAATCGAGCCCTCAAGAACACAGGACTAAAATCTTCATATTAATGCCCGTAATTTTCTAGCTCTGCTTGTCTCATTTGGGAGGATCTCAGGTGTGTATTAACCTCCTTGCCGGTCTAATTCCCGCCGGCAAGGAGGCAGCGCAGCACTTTTTTTTTTGTTTTCAAATCATGTAGCGAGCCCAGGGCTCACGGCGGGTAGCGTCGGCGATCGCGTACTGCACGCAGCTAGCAAAGTGCTAGCTGCGTGTAGGGAAAAAAATTATGCAAATTGGCCCAGCGGGGCCTGAAAAATCATCCTGCGCAGGTTACCCCGAGCTGAGCTCAGGATAACCGGCAAGGAGGTTAAAGCAGAGAAATCTGAACCCTTATTCTGCATTAAAACAATAAGGCAAAGAAGGTTAGTCAGCAAATCTCCCACCTTAAAGCACCACAATCACAAAAATGTGTAAAATTTAAAATACGCGTATGCATTTGGGGGTGGTGTCCTATTGGACAGTGTCGTGCGCAGCGGGTTAAGGGGGGGGAGGGGGGTTTGAGGGCTGGGGTGTGGCGGCATAGCTAGCATAGTTGCCCCAGTATACGGAGTTTAGTTACCCCAGTATAGCGCCCCAGTATAGTGGCCAGTATAGTGCCCAGTATGGGTAGGTAGCGCCCCAGTATAGCTAGTATAGTGGCCGGAATAGCTAGTATAGTGCCCGGTATAGCTAGTATAGTATAGTGCCCGGTATAGCTAGTATAGTGCCCGGTATAGCTAGTATAGTGCCCGGTATAGCTAGTATAGTGCCCGGTATAGCTAGTATGGGTAGGTAGCGCCGCAGTATAGCTAGTATA